>NC_061512.1:182021625-182239061 GCF_022539505.1 Lolium rigidum | reverse complement strand
CATGCCAAGCCATCGAAGACAACGGTCGATCTACGACGGGTTAATTTGCGGGCATGCGGTCCGTCGCCAATGCCATGCTCGCCGGTGAAGAGGGAGACGCGTGCAGATTCTCGGGTGGGTCATTTGTCGCCCTCGTCGGTGTAGTATAGCTCAACGGCGTTCGAGTCACGTCTCATCATGCATGTCGGTGTTGGGCCATCGTCCATGCTACCTAGTCGTTTATCGAGCTCGCACGCCGAACACACGTCGACGAGAAGTACATCGGACGAACATCACTCGCGTCATCCCGCACCGACGTACATCGCTTCCCCGACATTTAATGAAGGACACTATATGATGGTGTCAACATTTCGCTTGACACCTGGACGAGAGGTGCAACCTCACCGTTGGACGACGGCGCCAAGTTCCCTCGTGGCACCTCCGCGCTCAACGACATCATCATGACTCTTGGTTTAGATCTACTTAACTTTAACATACAAAAATCGAGCTCATGTTCCCAAAATTATTCCATCAAACGGGCTATGAACATGTGTGTAGGAATGAGTGTCGAGAGAGAATTCCTAGGAGTATCGAGGTAGAGGACTAGGCCGGGGGCGCTCGAGGCCACGTTTGTAGCTAGGGTGTGCCGGTGAAGGCATGGTGGAGCGGCTTCTTCTCACGGAGGCAGCAACCTTGAGGATGGGCAAGACAAGCGGCATTGACTACTCGTGGTCACGCGGCTTCCCGCTTCAACGACGCACCGCGGAGTGGCACATTGACACGAAATCTCCATTGAGGCCATCCGGTCGGCGAACCCTAACAATTCCTTGTCTCCGTCATCCGCGCGACGTATTTTGGGTGCTTAGCTTCCCCCTTCATGTGTCTTGATATGTTTACTTACTTTAGACTCTCGATGCTTTGCCCCTCGATCCCTAGGTCATTCGAAAAGATATGTGTTGGCAAAGGCCTCATGTGGCGTCTCTACATCTCTCCAATGATGGTTAGTGCAAGTGTCTAACAAAAACATTTTATGTAGATAAAGCCATTGTATAACCATCCACCCCTTTGATAACGAAGAACACGTGTGGTACGAGTTTTCACGAAAAAAGAGCATGTGCCGTATGCCCCATGTCGACGGCCTCATTGTAGTGGACGCGGTGCGGCCATAAATGTGATGCCACAATATGCGAGGCAGATGTATGCAAAAGTAAACTCAATTGTAAACTTCAAAGGCGAGGTTTTATCGAGCTCGCTCGGTGAACACACGTCGACGGAAGTCCATCAGACGGACATCACTCGCGTCATCCTGCACCGACGAGCATCGCTTCCCCGACATTTAATGAAGGACACTCTATGATGGTGTCAACATTTCGCTTGACACCCGGACGAGAAGTGCAACCTCACCGTTGGACAGGGGCGTACGCAGAAGGGTGGGCGGTAGGCCGTGGCCGATCCTGAATTTTTAGAAAATGTTTTATATTTAGTCATTTGAGCAAATTTTTATCACACATGAGCGGTAAAAATAGAAATTAGAGGTGTGTGCCCACCCTGAGGTATTTTTGTGCGTCCGCCACTATCGTTGGACGACGGCGCCAAGTTCCCTCGTGGCAACTCGACGCTGTGAATAGAGACGCCCCCTTGTCGCACCTCCGCGCTCAAAGGCATCATCATGACTCTTGGTTTAGATCTACTTAACTTTAACATACAGAAATCGAGCTCATGTTCCCAATTATTCCATCAAACGGGCTATGAACATGTATTCGAGGGAGTCGAGACTCGGGAGCGAGGGCGTTTGGTGACCCGTGCGTTCTGTTCTCTCTTCTCTTCGCTGATTTAGGAGGTTCTATTTTAATTCTCTCCCGCAAATTTTGGGAGTGCAAGTGTCTAAATTTACTCAGTGCCGCCCAAATTTATTGTGCAGACGCGTGCGGTTGGTGGTTCCTGTCTTTTGACTGGTTGGAGAGGAGTCATACGGATCATATCTTCACTTTTGACATTCTTTTCACGATTTGCCTTGTTTCGAGAAGTTTGTCTTTTAATTATTGTCCATAAATTATGGGAGTAGTACAGATCGGAAAGCCATGCTAATAGTTACCTAACAATTACAGTACATGTATACGTACATTACTACTACATGAGCCCATCCTTAGTACATGCACACCTACGTATCTCCTCCTAGTCCTCCTAGCTCTTCCCAACGAGAACCCCTTCTGCTCTCCTTCATGCCAAGCCATCGAAGACAACAGTCGATCTACGACGGGTTAATTTGTGGGGCGTGCAGTCCGCCGCCAATCCCAAGCTCGCCGGTGAAGAAGGAGACACGCTCAGACTCTCGGGTGGGTAATTTGTCACCTTCGTTGGTGTAGTATAGCTCAACGGCGTCTAACTTGTGTCTCGTCATGCATGTTGGTGTTTGGCCATCCTCCATGTTACCTCGTCGTTTATCGAGCAAGCTCGCTGAACACACGTCGACGGAAGTCCATCGGACGGCCATCACTCGCGTCATCCCGTACCGATTGGTGCCGCTCCCCCCCCCCCCTCACTTAATGAAGGACGCTATATGATGGTGTCAGCGTTTGGGTTGTCACCTCGGCGAGAAGTGCAACCTCACAGTTGGACGACAACTCCAAACTTCCCTTGTGGCAACTCGACATCGTGAATAGCGACCCCCCCCCCCTTGTCGCACCTCCGCGCTAGACGATATCATCATGACTTTAAGTTTAGATCTACTTAACTTTAACATACATAAATCGAGTGCATGTCCCCAATCAAATGAGCTATGGACATGCGTGTAGGAACGTGTCGTGAGAGAATTCCTAGGAGTATTGAGGTAGAGGAGTAGGCCAGGGGTGCCCGAGGCCTCGATTGCGGCTAGGGTGTGTCGGTGAAGGCCTAGTGGAGCAGCTTCTTCTTGCGGAGGCAACAACCTCGAGGATGGATGACGTGAGTGACATTGACTACGGTGATCACTGGCTTCCTGCTTCAACGGTGCCTCGCGGAGTGGCTCGTCGGCACGAAATCTCCGCTAAGGCCATCTGGCCGGCGAACCTTAGCGAGTCCTTGTATTCGTCATCCCGCACGACGTATTTTGGCTTTATCTACATAAAATGTTTTATGCCAGACACTTGCATTGACCATCTTCGGAGAGATGTAGAGACGCCCCGTGAGGCCTTTGCCAACACATATCTCCTCGAATGGCCATTTTATAACCATCCACACCTGCTTTCGTAACGAAGAGCAAGTGTGGTATGAGTTTTGCTACAACATATGTGTGATCACATTACAACACAACAAATTAGGTCATGTCGAAGCAGCCCTTTCTTATCTGGAGGCAAATATGGATGGAAATTAGACATGTAATACATAATGGGAGCGTCACAAATATGCATGGAGCTCGATATGGCCGAAATTTATTATCGTGCCTTGGCCTACTAAGCTGAGCGATAAGACCTACCAACGTCAATGAAGCTGAGCTTAAGAGCGTGCCATGTTAGCTAGCTAGCGTAAATAACCTAGTAATCTAGTTTGCTTTCTCCTGAGATTTGGACAAAATTATCGGCTAGTTCTCAACGTAAAGTCAGTGAATTATTTTAGAACAAATTTAATAGTTGTGGAGCCTTGGATTTTTGTAGGACAAACTACACATAGCTTGTTTGCTTGAAAAATTAAAAATGGCATACAAATGCATGCAAATGGAGTCTAATATGTGACATCTAACTCGGTACCGAGTGAGTATAATAGTTAGCTATATCGATATACTATTTATTAATATGTGGTTCACTTCGCATTTTCACAAATTGACTATAAGTAAGTGATGCAACTCACTCTTACATGAGAATCCACTCTTCACATATGCAAAAATGCCACGTAAGTAGACTATAATTATGTACTTTCTCTTATAGCTTACTACATGGGTTGATCCATCCACTCATATGAGCTTGCATGCATCTACATCGATCCACTCCACACGTAGGAATCAACTAGCTATATTGTACCCTTGGACCTTATCCTCTCCCGCTACAGTACCGAGAGAGTTGATTTGTGAATCGCCGGCCGATCCAACTCACCGTCGAAGCTCCACTGGGTCCCTCGCTCTTCGTCAGCCGCTCCGGCGGCGGGAGAGTGGGGGAGCCACGGATTTCGTCTGTACATAGCGTAGGGTTGTGCAGGTACCAGCCAGCAGCGTTGAGGAGGTGGCGGCGCGGCCGGAGTGGCGTTTTGGGGCGGCGGTCGACCTCTTCGGTGGTGATGCTCCGGTGGAGTCTCGCCGCAGATCGTCCGCCTTTCTCTCGCCTGCAGGTCCTTGGAGCTGTTGTGCGAGCTGTCTCTCGTCGGAGGCCGAGTAGCGGCGGATCCGGACCAGTTGATGTGCTCGAAGGAGTTGATGATGTTTGCCACGGCATTCGAGTTGACGGAGCGAGGTGGAGGCTCTTCGGAATTCGAGGCTTGATGACTTCCCATCCGCAGAGGGACACCTCCGATCCAAGGCTGAAGCGACGTGCAGCGGCGACGCGTTGTCGGCACGGCTTGCTTGTCGTTGACGAAGACGGGTTCCAGAAGGACCTACTTGTATTTTTGCTCTTTGTGCTGGATCTTTCTGTAAGAAATGTGGCTTAAAATTATCAGCTTTTTCTGTCAAAAAAACTAGCTATGGTAGCAACACAAAGCAATTGCCTTTTCTTCTTAAGCCCCCATGACTGGGCCTAGTCGTCATAACCTAGCACAGAGGTAGATCCATACATGTATACATTTTACTTCTCTCTTTTCCCTCATCTATTTTCAATAATTATGAAAAATACATAACTAAAAGTTGCAGTAAAATTCCAATACTCCCTCCGATTCATATTAATTGACTTCAATATGGATGTATCTAGAACTAAAATGTGTCTAGATACATCCACATTAAAGTCAATTAATATGGACCGGGGGGAGTAGAAATTTTCAAAGCAATACTATAAGGTTGAAAAAAACGCTAGGCACATGAGAGGCGATTGGCCGACATTCTCCTAGTGCCTAGGTGGCGTTTAAACTTTAAACGCCCTAGGCAGGTGTATAGTTCTTACCACCTACTGTGTATATGGGTTCTTATATGCGAATGCACATTAATTTAGACATGTAAACAAGTAAATCAATAATAGATACCATTAGAATATGGCTCATTTAGATGATTAGTGAAGTATGACATGCTTTTATCAGGGAATTCAATTTCTTGATCCCCCTACCTAGACTTCCGCTTATGCACTAGGCGAGGCGTTTGTCCATCACCTAGTGCCTAAGCGTGTTTAAGCGTCGCCTTTTCCAACAATGACTATATATATAGATAGATGGAGTCGGCTAAGGGATCAATACTAAATGCATGAGAATTAACAAAATTAAGTCAACATGACTCTCGTTGCGATGGAAAACAAACGTTGCTCCCGTTGTTGGCTTGATGACACCTCGCCACCCAAAACGCATGGGTCAGGCGTCTCGGCAGCTCCGCAACCAAGATGGTGGCTGCCCGAGAAAAGCATCGCCCACAAACTACTCCATGTTGCAGGGCTATTGAACACATATCCTCTACCCCGTCGAATTGCCCCAAGCGAGCCGCCCACTGAGTACATCAAGCACGAGAGGACCCCACCACCTTCAGACATGGGATCAGGCCCCTTCTCACTAACCCTCTCATAAGGTTGGTGATAAACAGAAAATAAATTAAAATAAATCTTGAAGTGGCACCTCTTGCGTAGTTTGGACTATCAATCGTGAAGTTTGTGGAGTATAGTGGAAAACTCCTACAATTGAATCAGTGTAACCAATTTTGTATCAAGTTGGCTTGTTTTTGAGTTGTTCTTGTTACTATACTCTATTATATCACCAGAAATTTGGAAAGTCACATAAAATGACCGATGCGTTGAAAAGTTTTCACATTTCTATTTTTCAGGGGTTGTGGAACAGGGGAACACATGAAATCACACCAAAAACCATTTAAATCCGAGATCGTTGGCATGTACAGTAGTTATAATATGGGCATAAACATTTACTACAATGTCATTTGTGCCTGTTCGTCATCATGCGTTTTTGGGTTCCTTATTTTATGTTTGGAAATAACTACTACCAATCATTCCATGTTGCATTTAGTTTTTGCACGTTATTATTTTATGGCATGGCACAATTAGTACCAATCAGTCATATGTATTTTCATCGTTGTGTGTTATTATGGTCCCTATTTTATGTTAGATAAAATTATTACATGTCATATGATGTGGCATATTTTTTTACTATTGCGCTTTATGAGTTTATATATGGGCCAGGGGCAGAGCCACTTGGAGGTCATACCGGGTGCTTTTGAAAAACACAAAACACTAACTCCATGTCAGAAAGCCCACACATTTAGTAGTTTTTGGTCAAATTTGCTTATGCTGGCCTAGGCTACTGGAGTTCTGATGACCTATGTCTCCGTGCATAGGCATTTTGGCCCATGCTATTATTTGTGTCACGCTCCGCGCCACTGTATAGGGTATTATTTCAAATTTAGTCTTGATCATGGGAGCGTAACAAAGAGGTTTTGCTCTGCATGCTCTACACGAGCATTTGCCTACAGCTGGCAAATGCTAACATTAAATTTAGATGCATAGGGTATATGGGAATGAGCGGGAACAACTAATGGAGAACCACCTGCACACACAGAAGAAAATGAAAATAGAATCACAGGCCGTGGAATAGGGGAATGTGGGCCGTGACCCATAGCCAAATTTCGGCAACATTGTGCCCGCAGGCCCTTTTTGTGGTCAGCCGTCCGATGGAGATGAAGGGCTGATGTTGATCCTCCTTGCCGGAAAAGAACAAAACCCATTTCTATCTTCCTCACCGACGCGATCTCTCTCTACCGAACAATCTTGGCCGGCGCCGCCGCTCCTCGCCCCGCCAGCCACTTCCCCTCCGACGATGCTCCGTCTTCCCCAGCCCCGGCCCTCCTCCTCCCCTACGCCCCCAGCTCCACCCGTCCTCACCTCCCGCGTCAGATCGACGCCGCCGCCCGAGATCGCCGGTGAGAGTGATAGACTGCGGAATATGATTGTATTGATATGCGCGGTAATTGGTGATTACATTGAGCCTCTTGGGCTGTTTATATAGTACTAGAGACTTGGAGGGCAAGAAGCCTAGTACAGATAGAATTGGAGTACAATCTTGAACTGCCTAATATAGCCTAGACGTGATATACTCTAACACCCCCCGCGAGTCGGATCGGTAGTGACGCGAATACAGCAAGAGCGTCGCGGACGGTCCGACTGGAGCATAAGCCGAAGGCGCCGACTGGAGAGGGGGCCGGTGGATGATAGCCCTTGATGCCGATGTCGATGTAGCCGGTAGCCAGGGCGTTGTAGTCGCGGTCGATGAAGCCGTGTGTGATTGAATCGCCGTTGATGAAGTTGTTGACCTTGATGTTGTTGTAGTGGTGTCGTCTTGAGCCCGGGGGAAGTCGCCATAGTGATAAAATAAAAGGCGGTTGCAGCGGTAGTCAACTCGAGGTAGACGTAGCTGGATTTGTGGTAGTTGAGGTAGGCGACACGCTGCGCCGAACTTGCCGGGCTCGGGAGCGCGCCGGGGACGAGGGCACGTGCTGGTGTTGCCGGTACCGGGCGTGCGAAGACAGGGACCACCATGAGCCATGTGCGCCAGAGTTGGATGGAGTAGCAGAGAAGGCCTCCGTGTACGGTCGGTTGCGCGCCGTATGCGCCGGAGTAGACGAAGTGGTTGCAAGAAAAAAATTGAGCACATGCGGTGCAAACAAAAAATTTAGACTGCAACTCTGGCGGTATGGTCATTGTGGACGAAGATGACGAGGTGGTTGTCGATGGCGATTGAACCTGTAGCGGTAGTAGATGTCGGGGATCGAACCCGTTTTATTCATCTACATGCAGGAGCACGGCGACGCAGAACCCGTTGGCGTTGACGAAGACCTTGAGTGTTGGCGATGATGCGGTTGTTGATGTAGATGGTTGTCGGCGATGACGGTGTGAAGTAGATCGGCTTGGTGGCGTGACGATTTGGCGGCGTAGACGTGCATTACGAGCAGCTCGAGGGGAAGCAGATCGTCTTGTCCCATACGCATTGGCACACAGCATGCGACATGGGCCATGCAACTCCGTGCCTATGGTTGAACCGGAGACGCAAGGGTGCTTGTAGAACGCGTGTGTATTTTGGTGGCTAAACAGATCTAACTGGAAAAAGACGAAAAACTGCTAAAACTATGAAACTAATCTAAAGAAAAACCTAGCTACGAGATTGGATGCCCCCGGCGGAGATCATGGAGATCGATCTCCCCGGGGGCGGCGGAAGCGGTGGGTGGCTAAACCCTAGGTCGCAGAAAAGAACCGCTACGATACCATGATAGGCTGCGGAATATGATTGTATTGATATGCGCGGTAATTGGTGATTACATTGAGCCTCTTGGGCTGTTTATATAGTACTAGAGACTTGGAGGGCAAGAAGCCTAGTACAGATAGAATTGGAGTACAATCTTGAACTGCCTAATATAGCCTAGACGTGATATACTCTAACGAGAGAGAGCCGGGGCCCCCCACGAACAATCTCGACGCGGCGGGCTTGCTCGCCGGCGCTCGCGTGCATAGGCGCTCCGTCGAGCTTGCCCGACCGTGTCGCTCACGTAGCAGAGGGCGGCTGCTGCACTCCGGTGATGGGCCGCTGGCCACCAGGACGCGACGGTGGCGAGGCGCGTCATCTTCTTCTCGGGGTGGCCCTACATCAGGTACATGGCGCCGGTCGCGCCCTCCTCCGTGGCAGCGGGCCGGAGCAGCGCCCCGGCCCCTTCCTCGCGGGCTCCTCCGACGCCATCGACGACCGGTGAGACATCTCGTTCTCCCGGAACCCTTAGACCGAAACATGACTCTGCACTAGTGTAAAAAAGTCGATCTTGGGCATGAATTGGTTCACGGTTGTTCTACTGTATGGAGCTTTCGTTTGTTCTTCTAGATTTAATGCCTGGATTTGTAACGCACGATTTGGTTCAGATTGCTTGGACAGTAGTTCAAATAGCCTCCTAATTGATTTATTTTTGTGGCTGGCGTATATTCATTTGACAAGGAATTTGCCATGTCTCGTTGTGTTGTTTTCTGTTCATGGACAGCGTGATTCTCTTATCTAAAGATTGAGATATCTCTGACTCACGTTATTCTTTCATACTTGAACTCTTGCGTACAGTATCATCGTCTTATTATTTTCTTGCACGCAAACCATGTAGCGTGATTCCAGTTATGGTTCTATGTTAATTTGGGAACAATATTTCCTCTATTTGTCAAATATTGGAGGGTTTTTCATGTTCAGAAGCCAGCTATGCTTGTATATGAAATGTTGACGAGCTTATGTTCTCGATTGTTAGATCTCTGTTCTTAATTCTTAAGTATCTCGCTTTTTGCAGGCATGTCAAGTACGTGTCATGGTTATTGGATGTAATTTCGACATGTCCGCGTCTCCTAGTTGCTAATGCCGGCGTCCACTACATCCTGCTTCCCATTCCTTCTTCGACTGGGACCTCTGCTACAGCAACGTTTCCACCATCGGCATGCCATATAAGCACATTATACTTATTTGACTTCATCAATGTCAACCTGAAACTGGTTACTTATTTGATGTGGGCAAGGGTTGGACCTTTAGTTCTTGAGAGTTTTGATATAGCTGTAATGTTCTGCTTGATTGTTTGCATCCTGGCTTTGTTTTTGGCTGATGCTAGTGATGTCCTGGCATTATTTTGTTGCTTTTGCTGATGCTAGCTTGCCGTTGGATTAAAATTTCGTATCTGAAAGGATGGACATGCATTGATCTGGGTAGGATTGTTTCTGAATGTTGCTGTTTGTTAGGATCGAATTGGGTTCCTCTCCCATTGATCTGTGTACTGTTTGCTGACGGCTAGCCTGGTCCGTTTGCTAATTTGGATAGTTAGCAAATCTGATGCATATTTTTGTTTGGACGCATGAGATTGTTGATGTAGTTGATCTCTGTTTCCTGAATGATTTGACCATTTGCTTGATCAGTTAAGCATTAAAGCTTGACCATCACATGTAAAAGCATTTTACTTTGGATAGTCGCTGATTTGAAGAAACTTTGTTGCTGTTGTTATTGTTATCTGGTAGCACTCTCTTGCAATTGCTTGGATTGGTATTTTTTTTAGTAGGCTGTAGCCTTATCTTCTAAAATGTAGTGTTTTTATTTTGCTGATCATTATATTTGTTCTTGTTTGAGGATAATAAGGAGCACTGAATGACAATGTTGGCCTTCTTCTTCGACTCCATGTGCTTGGTTGAGTTTCCTCTCCTCTCTTGAAAGCTTGGTCATCAAGTTGATGCCCTGTGCTACTTTGCTGGTACTGCAATGTGCAGTTGATCTGGTGCTATGGTTTATTATTCTCCTTAGTCAGTTATGGTCTCTGTGACGTGAATGTCCGAAAACAGTAATGGTCATGTCAAATTTTCGAACATGTTGGCTAATTAACATATATTAACTGATTAGTTAGCATATCTTGTACTTTAGTTTCTTTAAAGAACCTGCTGATCTCCCCGTGTCAAATACCTGGAAATGAAGCAAATAAGAAGTGTTTGACAAGTGTGTTTTTCTGCTTCTGATGCTTTCTTTCTTTGGTCTATAATATTCTGCACAGTAATATTGTGCAAGGGCATTGAGGAGGAGCAGATGATAGCAAGGGTAAGCTAGCTGGAAGCTGCAAGCTGTTATTCCTCGTCAAAACTTTGAGAAAAATACATGCATGGTGTTTTGTGGTTGAGAGCAATTTTTGTTGTTTGTGTCCTTGATGTTGATGCACGTCGAAAGATGGAACCATTGCCTAGTGCTGCCAGTTTGAAGTGTTTATAGTCATTATTATTATGAATTCCTTGTTGTTTTAGCTTAATATAAGAGAGAAGGAAATATATGCATGTGTTGCTTAGGTCACGCTGGAATTAACCGTGCCTCTTGTGTGTGTCAGGAGCAAGTAAAGAGAGAAGACTTGATAAAGGGTTGCTGGATCTCTGCAGGTGATGCGCTTGGCCTGGTCCACTGAACTCGCTGTGCGGCTCGTCACAGTCAGGCGTCGGGAGCCTTCAATTTGGCGGCTGGGCTGATGCTAATGGCGTGCAACATTCTAGAGGGTTTTCGTTTTGTTGTAATCGTGACTTTATGATATAGTATCTGTATGACTTTTGCGGGCCAGCAGGCCAGGTTGTGGTTTATTGTTGGTCTGTGTTTAGCTATGTAAGAGTTTGTGTGTTTTGTGTGTCCGGAAAAAGAGCGACGGTGATGTCTGAAGTATTTATTTTTTGGCACAGCTGGAGCTAATTAGAATAATTATTGATTGATGAATGAATCCATATGTAATGCTAGTTTGGTGCGTGTGGGGTATCTCAATCAACAAGTGCGTGGAGGATCATCTGAAGCGAGGAACCCATGTGAACGTGCACACCTCGTACGTGTATATTGATCTTGAAGACCAAAAAGAAAAGAAGAGGCTGGAAAACAACTTACTCGTTAGTATTCCTGGAATTTCATTGCATTGTCTTGTATTGGAAACAGAACTAAGCAGACGGCGTACTAGCCAGCTGAGCGTGCCCTGCCCGCCTCAATAGTCAAGAGGTCGAGCCAATTAAATTAAAAGGAATAGCTTTTCAAGTGGCTTGCGTAAGGTGAAAAAGAAGGAGGGAGCATTTGAAGAGCAGATGGAAGCATCAACTACTAGTATGTTTTTGATTTGGTGGTCAAAAAATGAATGGAGCATATGGATTGATTTCGTGAAAATGAACGAACGGAGGAACGGAGCGGAGGGAGTAATCAATATTCCCGCGCTTCATCGATTGCGGGTCCAGCGAGGGGGGAAAGAAAAGGAAACGAAGCGGTGCATTGGGATGTTGTATCCACGGAGATGAAATAATAAGAAAGCAAATTAAATAGGGATTCTCTCCCGAGCCCTCCCAAATCTCCAATCACCTGCGTACCGATTAAATTGGGATGCCAACAGACTGCGCAGAAAACAGGAGAAGCCACCGCGCGCGCGTGATAAGATTTTGCATGGTGGGAGAAGCTACCGATTAAATTAGGATGGCAATAGACTGCGGATAAAACATGAGTAGCTTTTCAAGTGGCTTAATCTTACTTGGGTAAGGTGAAAAAGAAGGAAGGAGCATTTGAAGCGCAGATGGAAGCATCGACTTTGGTTTTTGATTTGGTGGTGAAAAAACGAAGGGAGCATATGCATTTCGTCAAAACGGAGGAACGAAGGGAAGCATCATTTGATTTGGTGCATGCGCGCGCGAGAGAGAAAGATTAATTCGCCGCGCTTCTTCGATTCCAGGTCCAGCGAGGGAAAAAAGAAGGAAAGGGAACGAAGCGGTGCATTGAAACACTAACCAGGCACGCACGCACTTAGTATACGAGGATAATCATTCAGTGTTTGGCCTCCGATGGAGACATCCACGCGCGCGCGCGTGCGCGGCGACACAAATTTTTTTTTAGCCAACGGAATAAAAGCGTGGCAACAGACGCAAGACGCAAGACGGAGTCACGGCGCGCAGGTGTACAACTCGATTGCGTAACCGTCACGGAGCATGTAGTCCCAAGTTTACGCCCGCCGCCAGGAGGACACGCTCTACTTGCACTTGCAGGGACGACAGACGCAGACCGATCAATGGAAATGGAAGAAGAAGCTGGGCCACACCTTCTCCCGCCTCGTCTCCCCCAAACCTCCCTTCAATCTCGCCAAGCCCAGGCCCGACTTCGCCCCGCCGCCGCCGCCGCCCCAGCCCCGGCCGCCACCTCCGCCGCCGCATTCCTCCTACCCGATACCGCCCCCGCCGCAGCTCGCCATGGGGCACGCAGGACGCCCCGCGCCGCCGCCCCCGAGGGGCCACGTCTTCCCGCAGGCGGCGTCCACTGTCCTCCCGGACCCGGCCCGCTTCTTCGCGCCGGGGCTCCTCTCCGCGCCGCTCCCCACCAACTGCTTCTTCCAGAACTTCACGCTCAAGAACGGCGACCAGCCCGAGTACATCCACCCCTACTCCGTCAAGTCAGCCGCCGCCGGCCTCACCGTCTCGCTACCCGACGCGGAACCACTCCCCGACCTTCGACATCCAGACCTTCGCCGCCGACCTCACCGTCTCCTCCCCCTCCGACGCCTCCGCTGCCTCCCAGCCGCACAAGGTCGTCGCCTTCGACGACCTCTCCGTCACCCTCGACTTCTCCCCCTCCCTCCGCGCCTTCCTCGTGCGCGGCTGCCCCTTCGTCACCGTCGCAACCGCCGACGCCGCGGGCCCCGTCGACGTCTCCGTCGCCTCCGTCCACGCCTTCCTCGAGGCCGCCCCCTGCGACGACGCGCGCACCAAGTGGCGCCTCCGCATGAACAGCGGCCAGACCTTCCTCCTCTACGCCTCCGCGCCCATCCAGCTCTCCCGAGCCAGCGTCACGCAGCTCGCGGCCCCCGCCTTCGCCGGCGTCATCCGCATCGCGTACCTGCCCGACGCCGCCATGGAGGCGGTCCTCGACCAGTACAGCCCGTGCTACCCGACGGCGGGGGACGCCGCGCTCAACCGCCCCTTCTGCATCGACTACGCGTGGCGCAAGCAGGGCGCGGGGGATCTGCTCATGCTCGCGCACCCGCTCCACATCCGCCTGCTCTCCCAGGACTGCTCCGTCAAGGTGCTCGACGGGTTCAAGTACCGGAGCATCGACGGCGACCTGGTCGGCGTCGTCGGCGACGCGTGGGCTCTCAAGACCGCCCCGCTGTCCACGACATGGCACTCCACCCGCGGCGTCAGCGACGACGGGGTCGGCGAGGTCGTGGCCGCGCTGCGCAAGGACGTGGACAGCCTTGCCACCAGCCCCATCACCACCACCTCCTCCTACTTCTACGGCAAGGCGATCGCCAGGGCGGCCAGGCTGGCGTTGATCGCCGAGGAGGTCGGGTGCCCGGAGGTCATCCCGGCGGTGCACAAGTTCCTCAAGGCCAACATCACGCCGTGGCTGGACGGCAGCTTCCAGGGGAACGGCTTCCTGTACGACTCCAAATGGGGCGGCCTCGTCACCAAGCAGGGGCTGCAGGACTCGGGCGCCGACTTCGGCTTCGGCATCTACAACGATCACCACTACCATCTGGGCTACTTCCTCTACGCCATCGCCGTGCTCGCCAAGATCGACCCGTCCTGGGGCAGGAAGTACATGTCCCAGGCCTACTCCATGGTCGCCGACTTCATGACGCTCTCGCGCAAGTGCGGGGCGAGCTACACCCGGCTGCGGACCTTCGACCTCTGGAAGCTGCATTCGTGGGCCGGAGGCCTCACGGAGTTCGGCGACGGGCGCAACCAGGAGAGCACCAGCGAGGCCGTGAACGGCTACTACTCCGCCGCGCTCCTCGGGCTGAGCTACGGGGACGCGCACCTCGTGTCCGTCGGCGCCACGCTCACCGCCTTCGAGATGCTGGCGGCGCAGACGTGGTGGCATGTCCGGGAGGGCGAAGGGATCTACGAGGATGACTTCAGCGGCAACAACCGCGTTGTTGGCGTGCTCTGGGCCAACAAGAGGGACAGCGGGCTCTGGTTCGCGCCGCCCGAGTGGAAGGAGTGCAGGCTGGGGATCCAGCTCCTGCCGCTCCTGCCCATCAGCGAGGCCCTCTTCCCGGACACCGGGTTTGTCAAGGACCTCGTGACCTGGACCACGCCGGCGTTGGCCAGGGACGGCGTTGGAGAAGGGTGGAAGGGATTCGTGTACGCGTTGGAGGGGATCTATGACAAGGAGTCGGCATTGGCCAAGACCAGGGCGCTCTCATCCCACGACGACGGTAACACGCTGACCAACCTTCTGTGGTGGCTGCATAGCCGTGGTGACACCTCCGGCAGGTGCTGCTGGTATCGACAGTACGGCCACTGACGGCGCTGGGTATTATGAGTTAGCTGCTGGCTGTTCATGGATAGCTCTCCAGGCAAGGCACCGTTGCAGCTGGAAATGTGCCTGGGTTTCAGATGGGGAGAGTTGTTGGTTCACTGAAACACAAGATACAGACTGGTTACTCACTGTAAGTTGAACATCGGTACATCACGAATTCAAGATGTTATAGAGCTCTTCTTATTTGAATAAATTTAGTTGCTGCCACATTTGTTCATACGTGAGAGTTGCTGGTTCACTGTAAGAAGATACAGAGTGGTTGTTCATTGTGCTTTAAACATGAGTTTGACAAAAATTCGCGATGTTATAGTACTCTTCTGATTTGAATAAATATAGTTGCTGTCACATTTTTATATCAATTTGTACCAAGGTTAAATTGTGTTCAAAAGTTTAAGTTTGCTGCTGTGTATAATCTATGTTTACTTGTTGTTTGTTGATACTTAGTTTTACCGCGTGCGCTAATATTTCTATTGCACTTTATCTTTCTGGTGATGCTGGTATTGCCAGTACGGCCACTGATGGCGCTAAGTACTACGAGTTAGCTGCTGGCTGTTCATGGATTGCTCTTCAGGTAAGGGGCTGGAAATGCCTGGGTTTTAGAGCGGGAGAGTTGCTGGTTCACTGAAAGAATCTACAGGTTGTTCATCGTGGGTTTAACATCAGCACATCACGATTTTCAAGTTGTTATACTTCTCTTGTTATTTGAATAAATTTTGTTGCTGCCACATTTGTTCATGCGTGAGAGTTGCTGGTTCACTGTAAGAAGATATAGAGTGGTTGTTCATTGTGCTTTAAACATGAATTTAAGATGTTATAGTGCTCTTCTAATCTGAGTAAATCTAGTTGCTGTCGCAGATGTTCATATCAATTTACGGATTTGCTGGTTGATTGAGAATTTTTTTATGTCTCAGTCACCCAAGAAAAAAGTGCGACCATAGTGTAAGAAAAGTGCAATTTGTTTCCAGTTGCACTTTTCTTGCAGTGCAAGTGTAATGATTTGCACTTGTTCTCAGGCGACTGAGACTAGACAAACCCATCAATTTATACGGAGGTCACATTGCATTCGAGTTTCAGTTTGCTGCTGACCTGCTATATGCCTGTATACAATCTATGTTTACCTGTCTGTTGGATACCCAGCATTGCCGCGGGCATGTTAAAGTGAAAGTCCTGTAAGTGAATCCACAACAGCCGAGGCAATGTCGATAACTCCAGCAGGTGCTGCTGGTATCGCCAGTACGGCAACTAACAGCGCTGAGTGTGTTGCTGCTGGCTTGTTATGGATTGCTCTTCAGGAAATGCGCGCTTGCAGCTGGAAATGCATGGGTTTCAGAGTGAGAGAGTTGCTGGTTCACTGATAGATGATAAAGAGTGGTTTCTCACTGTGGGTTAAACGTTAGTACATCCGGATTTCACGATGTTATAGTTATCTTGTGATTTGAATAAATATAGTTGCTGTCACATCTTTTCATATCAATTTATACTGAGGTTACCAAAAGTTTCAGTTTACTGCTGTGTATAACCTATGTTTACTTGTCTGTTGGTCTATAATATTCTGCACAGTAATATTGTGCAAGGGCATTGAGGAGGGATTGAGCTTCAGTGACTTTGCCAGCCTACAAAGTCAGCTGGAAGCTCAATCCAAGCTAGCTGGAAGCTGCAAGCTGTTATTCCTCGTCAAAACTACATGCACGGTGTTTTGTGGTTGAGAGCAACACACGCAACGTTGAAATATTGAACCATTGCCTAGTGCTGCCAGCTGGAAGTGTTTATAGCTTTATTATTATGAATTCCTTGTTGTGTTAGCTCACTCTGCAATTAACTGTGCCTCTTGTGTGTGTCATGAGCAGGTAAAGAGAGAAGACTTGATAAAGGGTTGCTCGATCTCTCATGGTGATGTGCTTGGAACTGTAGGCTATGCTGCATTGACATGCGAGGAACTGGAGGCTCACTGCGCGGCTCGTCACAGTCAGGCGTCGGGAGCCTTTAATTTGGTGGCTGAGCTGATGCCAATGGCGTGCAACACTTGAGACGGTTTTGGTTTTGTTGTAATTGTGACTTGATGATATATATGTAGGACAGTTTCCAGGCCAGCAGCCCACGTTGTGATTTATCGTTTTCTTGTGTTGTCTGTGTCCGGAAAAACAGAGATGGTGATGTCGGAAGTAATTCTAGTTTGGTGCGTTTGGAGTATCTCAATCAACTAGTGTGTGGAGGATCATCTCAAGCGAGGAACCCATGTGAGCGTGCACACCTCCTACGTGTACGTACGTTGTCTGGTTGTTTGAATCTAAAGCAGAGTTGAATTTATATTGATCTTGAAGACCAAAAAGAAAAGAAGAGGCTGGAACAGCAACTTACTCGTTAATTGAATTTTTGTACGTCACCAAGATGGAATGAGGCTGTGTTAAAAAAAAAATGGAGTTAGGCCCCAGAGAAGTGTCTAAACAGTTGAGAAAATACTAGTTCCTCCATTGACAAAAAAAAAAAAATTGTCGCATATTTGTCTAAGTTTAGATGTTATCGAGATACATCTAAATTTGGACAAATTTTTTTAGCTGAGCTGATGAATTATCATATCTAGCCTGGCGAGCTTTAGAAGGAGCAGTATAGCATCCTAGAAGTAAGAAGTCCCGTCTCGTAGTAAAGAGAGGCGTGGAGGTGTCGATAACTCCAGCAGGTGCTGCTGGTATCGCCAGTACGGCAACTAACAGCGCTGAGTGTGTTGCTGCTGGCTTGTTATGGATTGCTCTTCAGGAAATGCGCGCTTGCAGCTGGAAATGCATGGGTTTCAGAGTGAGAGAGTTGCTGGTTCACTGATAGATGATAAAGAGTGGTTTCTCACTGTGGGTTAAACGTTAGTACATCCGGATTTCACGATGTTATAGTTATCTTGTGATTTGAATAAATATTGTTGCTGTCACATCTTTTCATATCAATTTATACTGAGGTTACCAAAAGTTTCAGTTTACTGCTGTGTATAACCTATGTTTACTTGTCTGTTGATACTCAGGTTTTTGATGAAAAGGGACCTGCCCCTGCTTCATTAACGAAACATAGAGTTTTGCTACAACATCTAAACAGAATAAAAGGAAAATCAGTCTCTAATCAGACTGTCTGCAAAGCTCAACTTCATATTACAGTCCACTCAAATGGAGGAACCTGTGTATAACTTGAAGGATCGGCTTTCAAGCAAGCGTATGCGTGTGTTTGCTGATGCACTCCTGCCGCCTAAGCGAGCAGCTACATAATAATGTTTTTGTGTTTTTATTTTGTAGCAAAATGTTTTTCTATTGTTGCTTTTTGGTTGCTGCTATGCAGCTTTTCCCATAGAATGTGCTTTCTTATATGTTTATTTGTTTACTGAGCAGAGCTTTAAAACGGAGGAACCTGTGTACAACTTGAAGGATCAGCTCCTCAGCCAAGCGTATGCGTGCGTTTGCTGATGCACTCCTGCGGCCTAAGCGAGCAGTGATTGCATTTAAAATTATGTTGAACGTTTCTTCATTCTGAATGCCAAATCTGCTTCTTGAAATTATTGTGACGTACACGAGCTATGAGCTGCAGGAGTTCACTTACCATGGCAAAAGGATTGTGTTCACTGCTGATATGGTCAGGAAGGTGTTCAATATATCATCAGGTAACAAGCATGTGGACTTGATAAAAAAAGGTGATGCTTGCGAGCTGCGTGATGTCTACAAGCAGGGTAACCCAAGGCGGCCTATAAGAAAGGTTGAGAAGGTGTTGCTTGCTTGCGAAGATACTGACGAGGATACTATTGTTAGGAGCTAGGACCTTCTTGTGTTGGCAAAAGTCCTTAATCCTGTCAGTGGCAATATGTTGTCTATAGACTACCTACTTCATTAGTTCTGCTAGCTCGGGATCAACATATCTTGGATGAATGTATGGATCAAGTTTGGAAAATTCTGTCGGGGCCTCCCTACAGTTTTCAGCTCAAAAAAAAAAAACTTCGGAAAATTCAGTAGAAGAATGTGAAGCTGCGGTCACAAGGTGTGGTGGGAGATGATTTTTTTTGTTGGATAAGTGGGCCTTTGCCTTTCCTTGGTGTATGTTCATGTTCACGTCCCTCATATTTGTTCAGTATGTCTAAGTGTATTTATCTTTTGTTTGTGTTTCAATGTGCTTACCGTTTGTTTTTTTTAAGATCATTTACATGGATCATTTGGAGTTCCTACCTAATGATTATGTCATAGACTACTGGGTTCGAAGAGCTTTGTCCTATAAAGAGCAAAGACTTCGACTTTGTAGTTGCTATTAACATTGACAAGAAAAATTTGTGCAATATGACTATCTTCGTGAGGCGACCCGTAAGTTAATAACCACCCTTACACTTTGGTTCTTGCCTTTTTTGTTGTTGTGCCCTATGCTTAGCATGATGTCTTACATGTTCAATCGCTTTTGCTATACCGTGTGTGCAGTTTCTCCTTTTGTCCAAGACAGTATGTGCGTGAACCCGTTGAAGAGGACGAAATCAACTAGTCTGCATCACTGAATGAATGACTTGTGCCAGGATTTCCTAGTAGCCAGGAGGTAACCTCATTGTTTTACCTTGGTTTCCCTTCTTTTTATATTCTCGAGTGCTGCAATAGTGATTTAAAATTGTGTCAATAGCTTACACTTTAAGCTTCATTAGTTAGTACTAATTGCTCCTCCATTCTATTCTCGTGTGATTACCCTTTATGCAAGGAAAAATTTGCTACATGACATCGTTATTTTGTGGCGTTTGCCAAAACACACCGCTCAATTATGTCTTTGCCAGGTACCATTACAAATATGTGGCATATTTGCCAGAACACACCACCTGGCTAAAAACGGAAAATTTTACACATTTGACTGTGATGATTGGTTTTGAAGACAAAGGGCAAAACTTTTCGTTTTAAGCTAGGTGGTGTGTTCTGGCAAATGTGCCACAAAATCGGGCGGTGTGTTTTGGCAAATGCCACAAAATAACGATGTCCTGTAGCAAATTTTCCCTTTATGCAATTGCTGCTTTACTGTTGAAGTTTTGCATCCTTACTGTTGTAGGTTTGTTGTACAGTATTACCCATTATTGTTTGCTCCTACCGTTTTGACCATGTGTTTTTTGTTTTTTCATTTTAATTTTAATTCAATAGTGATTTAAAATTGCGCCAGTAGCTTACATTTTAAGGTGCATTAGTTAGTACTAGGAGCTCCTTCATTTTATTCTTGCATTCTTACCTTTTCATGTAATTATTGCTTTACTGTTGCAGTTTACCGCCTTACTGTTGTAGGTTTGCTGCATTACCTATTATTGTTTACTCCTACTATTTTTAACCATGTATTTTCTTCTATTGTGCATATTAATTTTAACTACTGGTTGCATTATTAGCACTTACTATATTTCTATATTAGGCATGCTCAATTTTTTCAATACTTTGTATTCAATGCTTCCATGCATATGCATATTTTTTGGTTTTCTAATGTTTCTTGTTAACGATAGGTCCCAGCTCGTTACAAGCACATGCATGAGAAGTACTCCCTCCGGTCTCTTTTAATTGACTCGGATTTAGTACAACTTTATACTAAATTTGAGTCAATTAAAAAAGACCGGAGGGAGTATAAGACTATTTTGTTGCTGATGTTGGTGCAACTATCAAGAACCTTGTCATTGGTTTCAAACACATGTATTCCAGGTGCATGTTTGTTTTTTCTCATTGTCGTAGATGATGCAATCTGGGAAGGATATGGTCCCAAGTGTTGTGTTCCCAACTGATGCAAATGTTGAGCAAAACAGAAATCCTGTCATATGATATGAGGAGCAGGTCTGCAAAAGAAGGATAGGTTGACATGGATGAAGCCAAGGAGGACAGCATTCATGACGCTGAAGCAAAAGAGGCCGAGGAACATGTGGATAGAGCAGAAGATACCGACGTGCACTCAAGGAGTAGCATCCTGGACGTGCCACATCCTATAGTATTCATCGATTCTTCATGCACATGAGGCGGCATTGGTGAACACCAGTTTGTTGACAACCATATCAGATCGCCGTTTGCATCCGGGGCACCAAGTGGTATATCCGACGAACAATGGAATAACGCTCCTGACGCTCCTCCAATGGATCTATTCCTCCAGGGACCGAAGAATATTTTGAGTTTAACAAAATCCCGGACAACCCTAGTCACAAATCAGATTGCACATGTAGCTAGTGATGCTGCAATGTCTTGTGTAGAGAAGTTAGCCGATGCAAGTATGATCTTTCTCCTGTATTTTCTTTTTCTTTTATATCTTTCCAATTAATGCATCGAATTATGTTGTTTACCTATTTTTATTATTTATGGTGAGTGAGGTCTAGACATCTGTTATAATCTTGGAGAAGGGACTGAAATGGGCGAGCATGCAATGCCGGTTGTTCCCAAGAGCACATGTACAAAACATTTTTTTTATGTGTTCAACACTTCATTTTTTTGTTTTGTTGCTGCATTACTGCTTGTAGATTTGTTTATAATACCGTTATTCTATTGTTGCTACTTAAAATATAATATTGATGTATTTCGGTAGCACATTTTAGGTTATTTTCTGTTTTGATTTTTGTATGATGAGAAGCTACATCAGTATATATGGGATGCTACTTTCATTATTATCATGTGTTTCATCTGCATTATTTCTTTCCTACAGATGTTGTCAGCAAGGAGGCTAATGAAAAAGATGCTGCTATCGAGTTAGAAACAACTGAGAAGAGGAGTAGAGCAAAGAGGGCAGCAAATGACGAGCTCGCACTGTTGGATAATTAGGCACAATTTCCATGATTAATTCCAGAATATAAAGCATGACGAAAGTAACTACTAACATGTGAAACTCGAACATACTAGATGCAGTGATCAACATGAACAGTAGCAGAGCAAACGGTACAACATCCATCGCTAAACAGATCGAGATATGTCGCACGTACCGATCTGGTGGAGGTGGCGGTGGAGGTGTAGCGGACGATGTCGCAGCGATAACGTTGTTGATGACAACGTTGTTGACGACGGGTCGAAGTAGACGGCGTTGAAGACGACGGTAGGCAGCACCGCCCGACTTGGACGGAAGGCGACCCGTGATGAAAAGCTTGAGCGAGTCGCGCGAGCGCTTCCCAAAACCTAATTCGCCCTCTCCCGTACGGGATCACAAGGACGAGTGGTTCCGGAGACCTGCTCTCCCGTTCGCCGATGCACGTCGGCGCGCGGGATGGAGTAGGCTACGATGGCGGCGCAAGCGAGAGAGGTGGAAACCCTAACTCGTGTATTAGATGTATTTCTGCGGTAGCCGGGCAAGAGATTATATAGGCTCGGGAAACCCTAGGCAACGTGGGCCACGCCCACGTCGCACGAACGTTTCGAGTCGGTTACGGATAGCCCACGATCCGGGAGCGACCCGAACCGACTAACTGTGACGCGTCCGTCTAGGACTCTGTTCGTTTTCCTGAGGTGCAAAAAGTAAGGAAAGTCTCGGCTCGAGGCTCAATCCACTCAACACGAGCGCGGCGCGCGCGTCGTGACGTGTCGAGTCGAGTCGAGTCGAGTCGAGCGAGCGAGGAGGAGGAGGAGCGCGCGCGTGTAGCACTCCTATTCTCACTCACTTACTAGTGGTGGAACAACCCACCTTATAAGGTGGTCTAACTTCCTCCCAACTTTCCATGTGGGACTAAACTTCCCACCTCTTGCCACTCCCTAGTGAGCTGCCACCAACTTGGGCTCAAACTCACATGGCTGCCACTATGTGGGCTTTGAGATTTATAGGAAAAACTGAAATCTAATTTGGGCCACTAAAAGTGGGCCCAATATTTCAACAATCCCCCACCAGATCTCAAATCCCCATTTAGAGATTTACCAATACTCGCTGCTTGTTTATATACCGAGTGTTTCAGCGGAGACTGTTAAGTTGAACTTCCGCCTAGAACCTTAAGCTACATCCATTCACACTTGAACAATGGACTAAGCCTTGAATTGCAAGTTTTGCGTGAACAGGGTTTCACTCAAAGTCATGACCAGTACATGGCTGCCAGTAGCCTACCCCGCGGGTGAAGCATATGCGTCATACTTCGTGGTCTCTTCATGAGTTTACTAGAGATCACCCAAATCTCATAGATTGCGACGTTTAACAATCGGACTCATATAGGTGTGTTATTTCAAGAATGCTCCGTAGGACAGCACCTTTGCTAAAATAGCCAACATAAACACATTAAGGCTTGTTGCCAACCTGCCTTACAGCAATTGAGAGTTGTGCATCTTCACATAGAGAGGGTTACGTGAATACTCTCCTCAATTAAACCACTAGTTTGTTCTTCCCAGTGTCCTAATTCACGGGATCTCCGATCACAAAGGTTGGGTTACCACTATGGTGTAACATCAACGGGTCTCAAACCCATCTCCCTCGATGCACTTTCTATCACATTACGTGATAGTCCCTTTGTAAAGGGATCTGCCGGGTTTTTGTCTCGTTTGAATATATGTAACGGTTATTACTCCGGAGTTTCGCAATTTCCGACAGACTTCAAACGTCTCTTGACGTGTCTTGATGACTTCGCGTTATCCTTAGAATTGTTCACTTTGACAATTACAGCTTTGATTGTCACAATTCAAAAGGATTGCCGGAACAGGTTTTTCAACCACGAGCAAGTCCATCAAGAGCTCACGCAACCATTCCGATTCAACGGTGGTTGTGTCTAAAGCGAGTAAGTTCTGCTTCCATAGTTGACCTCGTCAATATGGTTTGCTTGCAAGATCTCCATGACACTGCGCCACCTCCAAAGGTAAATACATACCCACTTGTGGCGTACGGATCAGCTACATCTCGAGATCCAATTCGAATCACTATATCCTTCAAGCACAGCTGGGTGCCCTGAATAGTGAATCCCATAACTCATTGTACCACATAGATAGCGCATGACCCTATCAAGTGCATGCCAATGATCAGTACCCGGGTTTGACATGAACCTACTCAACTTGCTAACAACAAAAGAGATGTCGGGTCTAGTCGCGCTCGCTAAGTACATGAGTGAGCCAACGATCTGAGAATATCTCAATTGATCTATGGCAATCCTCCGGTTCTTGCGTAGTGTCACACTCGGGATCATAAGGTGTTGAAGAAGGCTTGCTATCAATATAGCCGAACCGGCTCAAGATCTTCTCAACATAATGGGATTGCGTTAGAGTAATCCCACTCTCGTTCTTAATCAGCTTGATGTTCAGAATCACATCAGCTTCTCCCAGATCTTTCATATCAAAGCTCTTTGACAAGAAAGACTTGACCTCGTGTATTACTTTCATGTTTGTACCAAAGATCAGAATATCATCCACATACAAACATAGTATAACACCTTCGCCCCCACCATGGCGATAGTAAACGCACTTGTCGGCCTCATTGACAACAAAGCCTACAGAAGTCAAAGTTCTGTCAAACTTCTCATGCCATTGCTTAGGTGCTTGTTTCAGGCCATATAAAGATTTCAGCAACTTGCACACCTTTCTCTCTGCACCTTTTACTACAAACCCATCAGGCTGATCCATATAGATTTCCTCTTCCAACTCTCCATTAAGGAAAGCTGTCTTTACGTCCATTTGATGAACGATAAGACCATAGGAGGCAGCCATGGATAGTAGTACTCGAATGGTGGTAAGTCTAGCGACAGGTGAATAGGTGTCGAAGTAATCTTCGCCTTCTCTCGTGTGTAGCCTTTCGCTACAAGCCGCGCCTTGTACTTTTCAATAGTACCATCAGGTCTTAGCTTCTTCTTGAACACCCATTTGCAGCCTACGAGGCTTGCATCCGTGGGGTCGTTTCGACAACTCCCAAGTTCCATTAGAAAGAATCGAGTCCATCTCATTATGGACAGCTTCTTTCCAGATCATCCGCATCCGGAGATGCATATGCCTCCGCAATGGACGTGGGAGTATCATCCACAAGGTACACAATGAAATCATCACCAAAGGATTTTTCAATCCTCCGTCTCTTGCTCCGTTTAGGAGCTTCATTGTCATCCTTCTCAATAACAATCTCATGTGATTGTCCAAAATACTCATTAGATGTACTAGATTCAGGAACTATCTCAGTAGAAATTCTAGCAATGCTATGCATATCTTTCATAGGAAACATATTCTCAAAGAATGTTGCATCACGAGATTCCATAATAGTATCAACATGCATATCGGGTACTTCAGATTGAACTACTAAAAATCTATAGCCTACACTCCGCGGAGCATAACCTAGAAAGATACAATCCACCGTCTTTGGTCCGAGTTTGCGCTTCTTAGTAATTGGAATATTGACTTTCGCCAAACATCCCCATGTGCGCAAATACGAAAGTGATGGTTTTCTCCCGGACCACTCCTCGTAAGGGGTTTTATCTTTATTCTTGTTAGGAACTCTATTCGGGACATGACATGAAGTCAACAAAGCCTCCCCCCACCATGCCTTTGATAAACCAGCAGTGGCTAACATGGAATTCACCAAGTCAGTCAGCGTGCGGTTTTTCCTCTCGGCAACCCCGTTTGATTGGGGCGAATAGGGAGGCGTCCTCTCATGAATAATACCATGTTCCTCACAGAATTCATCAAAGATTTTAGGAAAATACTCGCCACCACGATCCGACCTAAGACGCTTGATCTTTCTCTCTAGTTGATTTTCAACTTCGGCCTTATAAATTTTAAAGTAGTCTAAAGCTTCATCTTTAGTTCGCAACAAATAAACATAGCAAAATCTAGTCGCATCATCAATCAATGTCATGAAATATCTCTTTCCACCTTTTGTCAACAAACCATTCATCTCGCATAGATCGGAATGTATGAGTTCTAGAGGTGCCAAGTTTCTCTCCTCGGCCGCCTTGTGAGGCTTCCGAGGTTGCTTTGATTGCACACAACTATGGCACTTAGAACCTTTGGCAATGGTGAAATTCGGAATTAAACTTAAAGCTGGATAGCCGAGACATTAAACCAAAATTTATGTGACATAAACGAGAATGCCAAACACTCGGTATCATCACTAACATTGCCACAAATATGGTTCACGAGACTTATTGCTGAAATCGAAAGCGAAAAGCGGAACAAGCCTCCGCACTCATAGCCTTTACCAATAAATTGTCCAAACTTGGAAACAACTACTTTATTCGACTCTAAAACAACCTTAAACCCATCTCTGCATAGAAGGGAGCCGCTAACGAGATTCTTGTTCATAGTAGGGACATGCTGCACGTTCCTCAGCCGCACGATCTTCCCCGAAGTGAACTTCAGATCTACCGTGCCAACACCACGAACAGAAGCATGTGACCCATTCCCCATCAAGACGGAAGAATCCCGGGCGACCTGGTAAGAAGTGAACATGGATATGTCAGCACACACATGAACATTAGCACCTGTATCAATCCACCAACATGGAGATTGAAATACCGAAAGAACAGTAAAGAGATTACCATACCCATCAGCATTGCTAGCGGTCACCGTGTTGACTTGCCTCGCCTTTTTCTTGCGGTCTGCCCTCTATGGACAGTCCTTAGAAATGTGGCCAACCTCTCCACAGGTAAAGCAGCTCAGATCTGCTTTGTTTATCATCTTCTTCTTCTTGAAGGTTGTAGTCTTCATAGGCTTATTGAAGGAGGGCTTGTTATTCCCTTTGTTCTTGCTGTAGGGTTTCTTCTGCACCATGTTGGCGCTAGACTGACCCTCTCCTTTCTCGGTATTATCCTTAGCCCGAGCTTTCTCCTCAACATCAAGAGACGCTATCAGATTTTCAACCGATATCTCCTCGTCTCTTGTGTTTGAGAAGTTGTGGCAAAGTTCCTCCATGAAGGGGGCAACTTAGCGATGATGCATCCAGCCACAAACTTGTCGGGTAAGGCACACTTAAGGAGTTCAAGCTCTTTCGCAATGCACCGTATCTCATGAGCTTGTTCGACTACGTGAACGGTTGTTTACCATCCCGATGTCATGGAAGCTCTCCATGATGTACAGTTCACTCGCTCGCATCGGTTGCACCGAATTTAGCATTCAGTGCATCCCTGAGCTCTTTACCATCTGTTATGTGCATATACACATCACACGAGACGATCGGCAAGAATACTCGAACGCATCCGACGAAGAGAGTATTGTTTTTCTTGAACTTGTTCCGATCTTGGTCAGATATAGTTCCTTCGGGTAAACCATCGATAACGTCGAATATTTTCATATGAGTAAGCCGGAGCATGGCCTTAACTTGCCACCTCTTAAAGTGCACACCGGTGAACTTATCCGGCCTCAGTGCATCAGACAAAACCAGCCATTGTTAACTCAGGAAATTGCCTACAATTAGGTTTTTGGATTGTTGGATAATTAGGCACAATTTCCATGATTAATTCCAGAATATAAAGCATGACGAAAGTAACTACTAACATGTGAAACTCGAACATACTAGATGCAGTGATCAACATGAACGAGTAGCAGAGCAAACGGTACAACATCCATCGCTAAACGGATCGAGATATGTCGCACGTACCGATCCGGTGGAGGTGGCGGTGGAGGTGTAGCAGACGATGTCGCAGCAGTAACGTTGTTGATGACAACGTTGTTGACGACGGGTCGAAGTAGACGGCGTTGAAGACGACGGTAGGCAGCACCGCCCGACTTGGACGGAAGGCGACCCGTGATGAAAAGCTTGAGCAGTCGCGCAGAGCGCTTCCCAAAAACCTAATTCGCCCTCTCCCGTACAGGATCACAAGGACGAGTGGTTCCGGAGACCTGCTCTCCCGTTCGCCGATGCACGTCGGCGCGCGGGATGGAGTAGGCTACGATGGCGGCGCAAGCAGAGAGAGGTGGAAACCCTAACTCGTGTATTAGATGTATTTCTGCGGTAGCCGGGCAAGAGATTATATAGGCTCGGGAAACCCTAGGCAACGTGGGCCACGCCCACGTCGCACGAACGTTTCGAGTCGGTTACAGATAGCCCACGATCCGGGAGCGACCCGAACCGAGGAAAGTCTCGGCTCGAGGCTCAATCCACTCAACACGAGCGCGGCGCGCGCGTCGAGTCGAGTCGAGTCGAGTCGAGACGAGCGAGCGAGGAGGAGGAGGAGCGCGCGCGTGTAGCACTCCTATTCTCACTCACTTACTAGTGGTGGAACAACCCACCTTATAAGGTGGTCTAACTTCCTCCCAACTTTCCATGTGGGACTAAACTTCCCACCTCTTGCCACTCCCTAGTGAGCTGCCACCAACTTGGGCTCAAACTCACATGGCTGCCACTATGTGGGCTTTGAGATTTATAGGAAAAACTGAAATCTAATTTGGGCCACTAAAAGTGGGCCCAATATTTCAACACGCACCTCGATAGACGAAGAAGACTCAGGTATCTCAAGATACAGTCCATACATATGACAATTTTATCATACACGGTCGAAAATTCAAGAGGCAGCCAAAGAAAGATCAGCCGTGAGTTTGTTACTATCTTTGAAAAAAACGAATGCTGTGTTAGTACATCATTTTTTAATTTAATAATGAACATGCATAGATGCATTAAAGTAATTTAGTTTCTGTCTATGTATTTTTTTTTGAATTTTGGACTTTACAGATACTACATTAGTTCATAGATTATTAGATTGTGCTACATTAGTAGAAAAATAGTACTACATTAGTATGCAATTAGTAATACAATAGCATATTTTTGAGGCTTCCTTTTCTTTTTATTTGGGGTATTTTTAGGCATGTTTTGCGGTACCTTTTACTACCCACATGAGGTGAATAGTACTACATTAGTATGCAGTTAAAATCCAGCTGTTCATCTAAAAAGGCAATGTGGACTTTTAATTAGAAGATCATTTATTGAAGCACAAATCCCACTAAATTTACCCTTAATTTAGCCTAAAATCTTGGCAACCAGATCTGATTTTGTATTCCATGTTCTTTTCTGAGTAATACCTTCTAAATTTGTCTTGCACCCTACCGATTATTCCTGCAACTTTAGAACATGACCTGCACAGAGATCAAATACGAGGCCGGCGGCTTAGCACGGCAGCAAAACTGATGGCCACAGAACAACCTAGCCACTCTTTTAAAACATTAGATGACTGCACATATTCTGTTAATTCCAGCTTGATGGAAGCCAAGATCTGATAATTCCGTCAGCCCCCGCGCCGTCAACAGCGAAGCACCTTTGGCGACATATCTGCCATCTTGGTCCCTCGGCGTGTCTCGCGCTTACTATGTTTAAGAAAAAAGTATGGCACCTACTTGGCTGCATTTTGATGCCTTCTTAGTCAACATTCTACTTGTGCGACACCAACAACAACAAGGCCTTTTGTTAAAAAAAAAAAAAAAAAATTACCGCCTAAAAGCCTGCCTTGGCTGACTGGGAGCCGAACAAAGCACCCCAAAAAAGATTATTGCCACACCATAAGACACCTATTGACGGATTTTCTAGTGTGTACCTGAGGTGCTCGCTAACAGTTTGCTAAACCGGCTAAGCGCTCTCGTTTCCCTTAGAAGGGCGTCTCGGTGTAGTTGTCATTTCCTGGTTGCTAGCAGGTGGAGGATTTCGCTGTTTTTAGAGCATAAGACCCTGTTGACATGATTTTCACCCGTTGTCGGGTTTGTAGGTATTGTGTGGAGGCTTCGAGTTTTGATGTATGCTCTCCATCTATGTTTTGTTAAATAAATTAATAAAGAAGACCATATGCATCTTTTCGTATGCAGAGGCCGGGGGACGCATACTCCATTTCGGAAAAAAATAAGACACCAATTATAAAAAAAACATGATACAATTTCTCACCAAGAATCAGACACTAGGTTTGCCACCATGCCTGTCCCACCGAGATGGATTATTACTCTTTTCACGGTAGATGTTGTGCCTGTAAACACTGAAGTGACTGGTTTTTGCCCCATTTCAAAAAGAAAATGTCTATCGTGACTTCACAAATCTTCCATCTCCAAAACTCTATCATTTAGTTTATAAGTGCGCCTATAATATGTGTATATGTGTCTGCATGTTATCTTGAATGTTTCCAAAAAGAATTGTCTAGAGTATCACCTGCTGCTACAATTGGCAACAAACAAGTGGTTGGCCAGGAACATGACATTTGGTACTCATGAAGTTAGCCTTAGAAATATAATATTAATAGGTCAATTAAGGAGCGTTCCTGAGCAGAAGCAGAATACTATTAGACTATCTCTTGACTCTTATGCCATGTGAAGGATACTAGTTGAATGTTGCATTTCATCACCACCTACACATCAGGGTTGTGACTCCCTTTGTAGTGCAATTCTGTTTTCTTCAGATAAAGTCTGAGAACTCTTTCCAGGCACAAGCGAAAAGTTTTACCAAAAGCTAATGAGATATATAAACAATAGTTTTTTAAAAGAAGATGAAAAGGAATCATGACTTGTGCTTGCAGTGTCTCCTTGAGATTGGTGAGCACCACATTCTGAACAACCCATAGTTCGACAGGTTAAAATAAAGGTGAGGGAGACAAGTCTTTGCCGGCAACTGAAAGAAGAAAATTCTACGATATAGTGCTAAGATAGGTTTAATTAATGAGCTAATTGTCACACATCTCGCCGTGTCCAAACCCTATTTGATCAGATCATGCATCAGACAACCTCACAAATTAAAGCTAGATCACTTCCTGTACATGGCAACTCAAACTCATCTCCAACTCTTGCTCCTGCACAGGTGTTGAGTGCCCTACTAAAAACAGGAAGGCTCAGTTGCTAAGAAATCATGGCAAGAAAAGCAGAGGGAGAAAAGAAGGTTATCTTTTTAAGTTCAGAATTGACCTTAATGGCACCTGCTGCAGTTAGCATGGAACAAGTGGTTGGTCAATAGCATGGCACTTGGTGCTCTGGTTTTGGCCTGAGAAATATAAGACTAAAAGTCAATTCAGGAGTGGTCTTCAACAGAAAACTGGCTATTCCTTATGCCCCATGTGAATCATGGCACATGCAAGTAAGCGCATATTTGATGACTACTAGTTGAAAGCTACAGTTCATCACACCAGCACACCAGATCAGGGTTGTCACTCACTTTGTTCTATATTCTCTGTTATTTCTCCAGATAAGAGTCTGAGAAACCTTTCCTTAGCACAAGTTCTTCCAAAAGTGAAAGACAAGAAACCAAACGTTTTTTCAAGAAATGGAAATCAGGACTTGAGCTTGCAGTGTTTTGGTGAGATTGGTAAGCACCGAATGCTGAACTAGTGATCATCATGTTAGGTGCAAAAAGGGGGGGAGACAAGTGTAGGAGTCCTGTTTTGATTCCATAAAAAAATTGAGAATAACCGCATCGGAGACTAGTCCTACCTCTGCAGCACAAGCAACAACTAAAGAACAAAAGAAGCATCCTTTATAGTCTCAGTTGTGACAATTCTTTTTTACATTATTCGCACATATTGGGGCAAATCTTTTTAGTCTTTCTTTAGCTTATCTGTGCCGAAAGTATGGAAATTTGCTTGGTTGGTTTCAATCCCGCGGAATATGTGTGTGCTGTGAAATTCTGTGTATGCTTTGCCACTGTCGATAACGGTACATACATGCTTAGAATTATACTCTGTAGGGAACAGAGTCGCTTTCCCAAGTTGGTCCATACACGCTTATTCGAAACATATCCTTATCCTTCTTTTTTCTTGGTGCATGCATGCAATTTTTAGTAGCTTTGGACAGGAGTACACATTGCAATTACTAAATAGTTAAATTTGGTGGAAAATTTCAAGCCACAAAGGGCTCCTTTGATTTGAAGGATAGGAAAAACATAGGAATAGGAAAGGTATAGGATTGGAATGACATGTCTACTTGAATCCTATAGGAAGATGAAGTTTGTTTGATTGTAGCAAAGGAATTTTTCCATGAGGTATGAGCTAATGCTTTTTTCCTATAGGAATTACACTACAAGATTCCTATAGGAATTTTTCCTATAGGCTATGTTCCTATGAATCAAACAACATGTATAGGAAATTTTCCCATAGGAACCAAATCCTACACAATTCCTATGCAAATCCTTTGAATCAAAGGAGCCCAAAAGGTTCTGCTCTTTTCCGTCGACGAATTCTCGTCAGAAGTTGACTTCGCATTATTTTTTTCCTTCTGTTTTCCCCACTGCAGTTGAAGCTGCATACAAATGACAAACGAAACAAAAACTGTAAAATACTAACAATCAGACAACTAGCATCTATTAGTTAAATACTCGAAATAGGTGTCTATATCACTATATGGATTCCTTGACTGTTATGTGGCTGCTAGGGTTTGGGAGGGAGAGAGAAGGCTGCGAGGGCGCGAGAAGGCCGGCCGGGGGGCTTTTGCCCACAGCCGGGCAAGAGGGAAGAGATTTCCTTCTTATTTCTTGCTTGATTAGATTGATACGTCTCCTCTCTTTATATAGAGAGGTTTACTTGACCCCTAAGCAAGCGACCCTTATCTCTAATTAACCCTAAGACTAATGGGCTATAGCGCCAACCCAAGCCCATTACGTACTCTAACACTACACCCCACCTGGACATGCAGCTCGTCCTCGAGCTGCAACCTAAACAAACCATGACTCGACGCAACACAAACCGAACACCTAAAAACGAGCCTTTTACATCTCGGCTTGTTTTATTACTCTCAACCTGAAATGGACTGGGATGCTTTATTGTTGACCCCTAAACATAAAGTGGACACTATCCGCCCGTCGGACGTGCACCTGTACAGCCACCTGGATCCCATGGAAACCAGCGGGACAAAAGGAGCCCGCGCGGCGGCCGGAGGCGGAATGCAGTGGTGCTACGCGGTGCGCTCCTGTCGGTGACACCATGCCTTCTCCCCGCCGGATGACTGTCGATGGCGCAGACTTTGAGGTCGCTGCCCGCGGGAAAAACATCATGCCCGCCGCCCGTGGGGGAAACCGCACGCCCAAGATCCCCGACGCAGCGGACGAGATCAAGGTCCGTTGCGCAACGAAATGCAACTTGGAGGAGCTGCAGCTGTAGATCACGCATCTCCCGCACACGCCGACGCACTAGGAGGCCGCGCGCAGCGGCCTGCAGCCTCACCGCCGCCGACTCGTGGCGGATAGCGATCCAAGCCGGAAGCGGTGACGGCGACGGAGGGAAACATACCTGGTGGAAGGGCATCCCGGGCGGTGTCGATATAGAGCCCGGGGCCAAGGTCGCTCCCACACCGCCGAAAGGCAGGGACGACGTCGGTGGCGGCAGCAGCCGCTGCTGCGGTGTTGGTGGCGACGGCAGCAGCTGCTGCTGTTGCAGCTGCCCACCGAATGGCAGGGACAATGTCGGTGAGGACAACAGCTGCAACGGCGGCGTTGGTGGTGGCGGCAGCTGCTGATGCTGTTGTTGCAGCGTCCCGGTGGGGAAGAAGATGGCCGGCTGCTGGAGAAGAGGGACCCCCGGCGCCGAGGTAGGGCCCGGCCGGGAGATGGTGGACAGCGGCAGCGGGGAACTTGCCTTTTTGTGCGCCTGTAGAACTTGCCTTTTTACTGCAACGAAACGGCGAACTAAACGAGTTGCCCCAACAGCTGTGCGCTTTAACATTCAATCCGGTAGGAGTACTATTGTACTACTCCTAGTTGACACTTTGATTTGATTTGATTTTTGTCATAGCAAGGGAGGTCGTGTGAACCATGTAGGTAGCTGGTCTAATCACCCCAAGAGAGCTCATACACGTAGGCAAGAAGACTATAGAAAGTCGATAAGGCTTTGCAAATTCAAGTTGCTACTCGAAATTTGTGTGTTTTAATCATACGCGTCCTTGAGTGTTGGAACTTGGAACTATTGGAGTAGGACCATCAGTAATCACACTAATTCTTGAATAAATCTCAAAGGCTTACATATGCATGACAACTGAATCGGTTTTGGTCTCGCATTGCTAGTGAAGAGGAAGTTAGAACAACATATTATAAATTTTGAGACTCTACTTTTCACCAAAATCTTGAGAAGAGGACATATACACATCAACCTCTCCTCCGTCGCGCGCCATGTTTTGTTTAGTAATTGAATGGTCCCGAAAAAATCAGTTTGGACATAGGGTTTGTGCAACATTTGCTGAAGATTGATGAATCCAAATGAACGTGCACGGTAATTGGAAAGAAATAACCGTGTCTTCCACCTTGACTCTGTTGCAGGTGTATAAGAGGGTGTTCCTCTTGGGTAGACAAAGATGTAACACAAACACAAAAAACTTCAAAGCTTTGTGTTGAAGAGTAAGCCTCCTTGAAAGATTCCTTGGTTCTTCATATGTGCAATCAAACAAGGTAAATTTGGTGTAAATATATCACACTGAATTCAGTGAGCATGATACCGTCCAACTCTTGAGGATTCCAAAGATTTTTTTTCTCTATTTTAAATATGGTTTCAATTTGTATAAAAACAATCACTTGTGACTAAAGAGCACATAATAAGCTTAGGTTATCTTAAGAAGAAGAGTCTATCGTCACACTCCAATAAATTTACTCTAATCCCCTAATCAGGACACAGAAATCAGGAGACATACCGCCACTCAAACCAAATTAAGGGCATTTTAGTAAATGCAGAGTCACTTGGGCCTATATAATCCCACCTCCTTTAGAGTCCAAACTTTACCCACAGCACCTCTAATCCCCCAATTAGGAGTACAGATTTTACAAACCTCGAACAACCACTGGCCGACGACTAAGTAGAAGTAGTATCCTGAAACAGAAGTAATCAGTGCATCCACCACCACCACACCCAGCCAGCTTCTCCGGCCACCGTGCATCCCGCAAACTTGGCCTGACAGAATCTCGTGCTCTTCTCCGGCGGTGCCGGAAGCGTGATGGGGTTCTCTCTGTACCCCATGAAGACATCGACGCGCATGCTGTGGAGCACCAGCTTCTTCCGCCACAAGTTCCCGGCCGCCGCCGCCTCCTCCTTCTAATCAAGCTAGTTCAGGCCCGCAGGTCGCCTCCGCGTTTCAGAAGGAGGTGGAGGAGCGCGTGGTGCGCACACGTATATATAACCAAAGTGCGGGTTGTCCATGGAATCCGGCCGCCTCATTTTCAGCTCGGCGGCAACGTGCCGCGCTGCCGGAGGCGGAGGCGGAGGCGGGCAGATGATGCTCTTTGGGGGGAGTGGGAGCTTACTTGGAGGTATGGATCGGTACCGCTAGCGTTGGTTCTTGGAGTGCTGTGCTTAATTACACTTACAAGCATGACTCTGTATATGCAGGCTCGCCGGTGGTGGCCAGCGTGGAGGACGGGCGGCGGAAGCGGCCGTTCCTGACGACACTTGACGAGGAGCTCCAGCTGGACGACGAGATGTACGGGTACTACGGATTCGACGAGCACGCGCCGGAGAGGAAGCGGCGGCTGACCGCTGAGCAGGTGGTGGCGCTGGAGCAGAGCTTCGAGGAGGAGAAGCGGAAGCTCGAGCCGGAGCGGAAAGGCGAGCTGGCCCGGCGGCTCGGGATGGCGCCGCGCCAGGTGGCCGTGTGGTTCCAGAACCGCCGCGCTCGCTGGAAGGCAAAGCAGCTCGAGCACGACTTCCATGCGCTCAGAGCCGCCCACGACGAGCTCCTCGCCGGACGCGACGCGCTCCTGGCAGACAACCACCGCCTCCGTTCGCAGGTGCTCATCAAACCTTTATTAACTTCACACATATATCAGCCCATAACAGATTTGAGTTCCCAAATGATTGTGCTTGTGCACCTATACCAAAGGGTTATCAAACACTTCAAATTTAGGGAAAGAACAACAACCTAAATTTGCGACAAAGAGGACTTGAGGATATTGGATGGAGTGCCACAAATGGACACCCAAATTTACATGTAGCACTTTATTAAAAAAATAATCAAAAATCATATTTAAATTTTTTAAAAAATTGGATAAAGTTTGGATGTAGTTGTAGTTGTATCCTATAAGCGTGCAAAATCTTAAAGTAAAATCAAATTTAGGCTACAGAAAAATAAAAAAATCCGAATTTTTTTATATTTTTAAAATGTGCACTATTCACTATACGGCATGTTTTTCATTTTTGTGTAGTCTAAAATACAAATTAGCTTTATTGATATTTTTTTGAAAGAAATACGGTTGAAAAAGCTCCTAATGTGATTTTTTTAATAAGAAGAGAATCCAAGTCTACGCTCGTGGGGACTTCCTGTGTGGTTGGTTTTTTCATTTACTTCCCCAAGCAATTGAGCTAGACCCACTTCTTGTTTTATTGATATTTTACGCGTTTGTGTTATACATCATAGGCTCCACCTAGGATTTTTTTTCAGATTTTCTTAGAACTACAAAATATGTTTTTCAAATGTCTAGAAATAAAAGGATACTTGTAACTCAGCCTCCATTTGAAATTTCTGATGTTGGATGCTCATGTTCTCTAATCATGAAGAGGGTAAACAGAATGGATCGTGTGAAGTTTGCATCTTTAGGCCTCTAATCTTTCATACAAAAGTATTAAAACCATAGAATAATAAAGACTACTTGTTTTAATACGGTTTTGCTTAAAAAATTTGAGTAAGAATTAAGTTAGAATCCACTCGACTCTCAACTCTAGAATCGTTAGATTTGCATCATGATTTGTGTGAAATGTGAGTTGTACATGAGTTGCAAGTGAGAATTTTACAGTTACATATAGGTTGCACCGAAGTTGCAATTGAGATTTTCCTAGTAACACATGTGTTGCACTGGAGTTACAACTGATTACACATGGGTTGCTGTAAGTTGCAACTTTGTTTTTCCAGTTTCACATGGATTTTACAGTTGAGATTAGGTGGTTCGGCTGAGCCACAGTCGCTCTCTTCTAATATAAAAGTGCAAAAATAAATATCCATGTACACACAAAAAGTACGATCGTGCATGAAAAATGTTAGATATTTTTCATAACATGGTTCACAAAAAAGTATAATATACCAAAAAAAATGCAATTTCAGCAAAAGGGTGTACATTTTTAAAAAAATATGCAATTACACGACATCTCTGTAATTGCACACAAAATCTATGTCACGCCTAATAAATATATGAAAGTCAAAAAGTGTAACACAAAAGAATAATCCAAATCTTTGCAAATTCAAGACAAAAATAATTATATAGGAAACAAAAACGGTAATCGAATTTTTTTGCAAAATGCAAATACGAAACTAAAAGAATTTTCTATGTCACGAAATTAAAAGAAATTTGCTATGTCACCCACTAGTGCAAGTTACACTTTTCTCTAAACTGTAGTTGAAATCTGAGTTGTCAAACCCAAAACTATAATAAATGAAGCAAAATTTATTTTTCTCTCTGTTATGTAGATAATGAAATTGCTCTCTTGAAGAAACTTATTTTCGTAAACCAAAATATCTTATTATGAAGACATTTACTTAAATGGTCCAAATTCTATTGATTTGGTTATAATTGTTTTAGCACTTCTGCTCCGGTGCTCCTCCCCTAGATTTTTTTTGGCGCGTCAAACACAACAACGGTGGAGATTTTTCCATACATGTTCGTAAGCGAGGGCACGATCATAATTTCATTGTATGTCCACCGTCCGTACAACCGTATATAGACCCGTATGGCACGTGTTGTGTTGTACCTCGTTTTTGTACGTATCTACGGTCACGTGTGTGTGCCGAAATATAAAAGTCCTATAAAGATCTTGCTCACGTGACCTCTTTTTTTCTTACGCGATATACACATATTGTATCAATACAGATGAGTATACATGGGCTGAATATGAGTTTCGGCGAATCCAACACATGGAAAAATAACTAACTATAGCCCTCCAACTTCATTTAGGGGGGAGCACCGGAGTTGGTTTTAATTACTCCCTGTAAACAGAGTGTTGTTTTTCTTTGGTAAGCCCACTGGTATCACATCTGAATCACAATGGCATGCAATTCTAAGAACAACTAGTAAAGTACTGAGCAAATCAAGAGTTCTTGCTAGTGCTACAGCTTCTGGATAACTGCAGGGATCAGATACTTACTGGACGCGTGGACTAAATTGCAGCACTCAATAGCAAATCATTTAAATCACTATCATGCATGTATTACACGGTTGTTCCAAACCACCTGAATTGAAACAAGACATGTCACCTCCTGACCGAGCATGCACATTGTGCAGGTGACCTCACTGACTGAGAAACTGCAAGCAAAGGAGTCATCACCGGAGGAGCGAACCGCCGCGTCAGACACGGCACAGGCCGGTGAAGCGGAAGCAACGCTAGCTGTTCAGCTGAAAGAAGACTACGCCGCCTGTGCCGAGACAAAATCCTGCAACGGCGCAGCCGCGGCACTGGCCGGTTTTGCCTGGGGTGCCAACGACAGCCCGGAGTCCTACTCCTACTTCGCCGACACGCGCTCGCCTCCGTCGTCCTCGGACGACGACTGTGCCGGAGCGGTCAGAGGCGAGCTGGGTGGCTGCGCCTTCTTCCTCCCGGACTCAATGCTTGACGTCGCCGCCGCGGAGCGCGAGAGCGTTGGAAGGGAGGAGGACGAGGACGCACAGCTCAATTACTGGGCGTGGTTCTGGAGCTGATCGATCAGGAAATTAGCATACCTCTCATATTCTGTTTTGGAACCAAAAATCAGGATACCTGTGCGCTGAGCCGCTGACTTTGACTGGAAGTGGCGCTGAGGACATGCGAAAGTGTTACCCTCTCCCATCATAGTAAGTGTTCAAGGTTTAGTTTACATTTAAACTAAACCCTGACACTTATTATATATCAGAGGAAGTACATATTTGCTAGGAGTGTTAATTATTTGTACGATTACCAGTGGATATATAGTGAATTAATTGTACTATGTTACTACGGGCTTACTTAATCAGATGTTACATCTGAAACTACAACACTTCTAGTATAACTTTTCTCTATTTGATATTGAAAAAAAACTCATCAAGATTATACTCAAAGTCCAAGAGTGTTAAACCAATACGACATCTTGCCCGCATTTTCTACCCGGTAAAGAAATTCTAAGCCAAAGATACGTTGGAATGGCCTTTAAAATATTTTGCTTGATTTAACTCTTTTGTTGAATATAAGAGTGGCAATAGCCACCTCGCTCCATGTTTCCGTGCAACCCAATGGAAAACGTGTTTTCGTTCAAGAAAAAGCAAACGGAAAACGTGTTTTAGACATTTAAAAGAAAAGAAATAAAACAATTTAGGGTCGATTTATTTTTAGAGAAAGCCATCATGGCAAACTTTATTGATCGGAAATCACGATACATCGTTCGCTAATACATGCATACGTCAAGGTTTCGGTAGCTCTTTTTTACCGGAGGTGGCGGGAATATCCAGTTTCAATTAAATACCAGATTCGTAGGTGGTTTACCGTCTGAGTTTATTCAAATGAATTTTGAATTTCAAAATTTGAAAATTCAAAGTAAGTAAAAGAGTTAACCTACTGATATAGTATAACGGCTGGCGTAGCTCTGTGTGCCAAACTAACCCCCGGTTTTTCAGCATAAAAAATTCCTTTACTTACGAAGAGAGATAAAAGTTGGAAAAGAGTGAGAGGTTATGACCAGACGTGCATGGGTGATAAAAAAATCCTAAAGTACCGTCCCGCTATGCCAATGGTTCGTCCCCCACTTAATCTGAAATATGTCGTGATGGTTAGTGATGGTAGGTCAAACTAGTATACCATGTGATCAGCTTCATGAGGAGTTCATGAGAAGTTCTGATTGAATTAGTTAGACTACGTCCAAAATCTAATCCATAGCACTAGGTAGTTAATACATCCCTTTTCTAATTTTAATCGGTAAAACAAACATAGATCGATCAGCATATCTGGCAACCCCGGTTAGAGATCGGCACGATCGGTAAAAAAATATACGCCAAAAGAGATCCATCGATTATGCTTCTCTTGCCGTGGTATACTTTACATTTCCTAACTTTTCTTTCTTTATTAAACATACATAGTTAAGGCCGATCTGAAAACCTATATGACTCAATATGCTACATGTCGTAGTCCGATGGGAAGCTAGCCATCGGACCCATCGGATGCCATCTATTCCTCGCTGCGTCCAATGGCTCACACCATCCCGTTACCCTCTCTAAAAAAAAGGGAAATAACAGCAGCCCATTAACTATGCCAGGTGACTCCTATAATCTTGCTGCATGTTATGATATAATAACGGTTTTCTTCTACAAAATCATCATCGCCTCCTCATTTGTCTCCTTTCCAGTTCGTCGCTGCACTCCACCCTGCCATTCCCTCCTCCGACCTCGTCTGTCCAGTTCAAGACGAGCGTCTGCACGTGATGCCGTTCTACAGCGTCTACGTAGTAGCCAGCGTCGGGACCTAAAAGAAGCACCCTCACACATTCATTTCTGATTTCTCAAGCAGGTCACCAAGATATATCACCTGCTTTGTGAGAAAAAGTGCGCTTGCAAGTTTCTTTAGTGTTCTCAAGCCATATCATAGTTTTAATCTTATATAGTGTTTATTGTTTGCAGCAACGCAATGGAAATTCGAAGCATTGAGATCCACAAGGTTGTTGATGCCGACGAGAAGCACAGTTTACAACTGCGACGAGCCGGGCGACCGACGTTGTTCTTGGCTTTGCTACCGATCTTGGACATGAGCATGGCGACGGTTGCAACACCGTGAATTGCCATAGCTATGTTGATGTAGTTCAAGTCTTCAAGAAGATGGCGACAAGTCCAAGACTAGCGAGCGCTTGAAGTCGAGGGATGGTGGCTTCATTCACCACCGACCTGCTCATGTCTTTGCCTGCACGGTTGATTATTTGTAGTTATAACATATAGTGGGTACGAAGCTCTGATTTTTACTTAGGAAGCACTTAGTACATGATCCAGTGACATTTGAAACACAATTTTATATGAGAAAATTAAGCATTCCTTTTTTTTATTCAACAGTAGCAAGCTTTCATTTCCATGGAAGCATGTCCCGAATCCATTTGAAGCACTTGTAAAACTCCTTTATGTGGAAGCAAATTTCTATTTTCGTTGGAAGCCATTCTGTGAGCCATGATATATGGACAATACTACGATCCTTTTGAAAAAAAAATACTCCATATATGATACAGTACAAGTTACCTAAAATTGAAGCAAATTTCAGTGTCGAAGAAAGCAAGTTATCTTGTCGGTAGAAACATGATTTTGATATTTACGAAACAGAGTCATCAATGCTATTTTCATGACAAAGCAAATTTTGATTCCATTAGAAGCACAATTTTCGTAGGATTGGAAACACAATTTTCTTTACCCGATGGGAAGAAAATATAAATAACATTGGAAATACAACTTGTTATGTAAGGAAGCGTATCTCATGTCACGTAGACTTATTTTGCTTAAATTATTAGTTTCCTTAAGAGCTAAATATTTTCTTAAAATATCAAGAACGAGGAGCAGTTAACGGAAGCAGTTTGGAAACTCCACGTTGCTAATGGTAATCGATTCCTATCTTCTCGCTGACTTTAAGAAGAGGCTAGCGACATTACTACGCGTTCATTACGTTAGCTGTTTTGTAACGGAAGCATGCAAATCATTCTCCGGTTCAGTGCACGACTGGTTGAAGATCGAATGGTCGAGCTACTTCCAATCTAACGGCGATACACAGGTCCGATTGAAAAGCACATATCGGAGGCCGATTCCTAGTGGTGCCCCATATGACTCTACGTACGTGCATGTATTTTTGTTTCCTATTTCTTGCACGTGCAGCTTTTTCTCTTTAAAATTTGTAGCACACACAAATCTTAACACTTACGTACCTAAAAAAAATTCAAAAACAAAACTTTCATACGTGCAGCTTTTAAGAGATTATTGAAAAAAATCAACCACATGATTAGGAGCGTAGTGATATCCTTGCAAAAAAAGCCCATGTGTCATGGCTGGGTGTTTCATTAAAAAAGAGGAATATTCTTTCGGTGGGGGCGACATTTCCGTCGATATCGAGATGTTTGTGGTCACTTCTTCAATCTTTAGACTCGCCGAATCAATTTCTCAGACTCAGTATCTCGAAGATATTCATAGAGGTAGGATGTGCGTTTGTGCGTTTATAGGAGTGAGTGTATGCACTTATTTGTGACCGTTTATATTGTACTGTGTTTCGTAAAAAAACTATGGTGTAAGACGAGCATCTTTTACGATATACCATTCAACAAACACTATGAATTATTCTGATCGGTTGTTTAAACATATGAACCAGATCGATCGACTTAACACATGTGAATATGATCGGTCAATTGATCAAATCGAATCGGTCGATTGAGCATCAGAGCCATCTCGTCGGTGAGAAAAAATAATACACAATGTATGAGGCTGCGACGTACCACGGATTCTAAAAAAATGAGGACCGTGCGGATAAATAGCAAGTACGAGAAACACATTAACTTGAGATAGGAAACTCGGAGTGGGACGAAACCAGTTTTGTTGGAAAGAGGACGACAAAAGCTACCTACACACAAGGTGAAAACATAGAAACAAGTGAAGGATGATTCTCTATGAATTTAGAGGTGTAACCTCTCAATACGGTAAACCGAGAAAATCATCCAACTCGAACACGCAACATGTGATGCATCCGGAATCTGTTTCCGATGAGCTAGAGCTTAACATGAGAATAAACACAAGCTCTAAAAATCTTATCCTCATGGATAAGAACCAACAACAACCAAGAAACATGATGCAATGCATGCAAGGGTTTGAGCTCTCTCTGAACGATGCGACCAAGTCACTACTGCAAAATAGGCTATTAGTGACAGGCTCAAAAGGCCCATTAGTGACAGGCAAAGCGTCTGTCACTAATGACTAGTCACTGGTATGGGGTTACTATTGACAGGCATATATGCATACTAGTGATAGGCAAAAAAATATGCATGTCACTGGTTTGAGTTTCAGTAATAAAAAAATTAAATATGTTTCCCACGAATATTCCAGATATCACAATAAGATCTTATAAAAAATAAAATGTATTTTCTAGGATTATTTCAAATAGCACAATAAGATGTTGTACAATTTATACATTCACATCACCCAATAAGACATAATATTTGCGCAACTAACACACTTGCATAAGAACTTGCAATCTATCATAGGCTAACGAAGGATAATTTCTTGATCAGTTATGAAGCAAATAGTTTGAACTCCAAAGAACATCACCACCACAATACATGTATTATGGTTATATGCTTCTTTATCAATTTTATGTTTCCATCATCTTGTTGAGGTGAAAATTCTATTACGTCTTCCTTGTATGGACCTAAATGGTGCACGACAGTATTAACGTGCTTAACCTGATACAAACAAGGAAATGAGCATCTAATTGTGACCGATGGTACCAGGTAGATAAGCATATGTTAGAGAATAAAGATTTGTAAATAGAAAGTCAAATGGTGAACTCAACTTGTGAAGTGATTTTTTCCAATTACTTACAGGATTCTTCAGGGGAAACATTATTCATGATGGCATTTAATCTGAAAAAACCAAACATCCATCGCAAATCAACATCAAATTGCAAGAAAATTGTATGTGTTCAAATCAAAAATCATATATAAGATTCAGGTTTCTCATTCACCACCTAAGTAGATTTGGAGACACCACGGATCTCTACATCAAAATAAGACAGACAATAGAATTGTGCAAACCCACTAAACATAGGCAGTATTTAACATTACTAAGTATGTAGAAACAATTAGATTCAACATTACTAAGTTTCACATCCTAAAAATCTTAAAATGTTGCGCAATTGGTAAATTTTAAGTGTAGGGAATGTTCGGTCATATTAAAATTCACTTTACCATCAATTTCAATGTGCTTGTAGCCTTGTGCGATATCAAGAACACTCCAGTGCTGATCCGGATGCTAAGCAATCTAAAACCATGGTGCCTTCTTGAGATGCAGATGCAAAATCTAATACGGTGTGGCTGCATTAACAAACCAACACAAACCAACACGTTAGTCATTTTCCTTGCATCAGCTCTGAAAAAAGCGTGCAATCTGCACTCACCTGAAAATCGGAGCTGCTTGCGTGCAATGAAATCCACAAATTTAATCACGGCATATCTAGAATTAGACAAATGCATTATTAGTTGTACGAAATTCCAAATGTTTACTTAGTAAGTCATTTTGACAATTGAGAAAGCATTTCTTTTTTTAACTACAATTGAGAAATCCTTGGCAGCAAGCAAATATTTTTTTCACCTACTGATATCCCTTGCTCCCAACATCAGGCTAAATAATGTTCCAGTTTCAGCAACTACCAAAACTCTATTGTTTAATCCGTGAAGCTAAGTAGACAAATACGACACAAAATAATTCAATATAATCCTTGTTTAGTCCGTGCAATACATGTCTCCTCAAAACAGGTCGTAAAATAAAAGCTATTGATCGAGGTGAAATTTCCAAACTCGCTCTACCAAGCACCGGCCATTCAATCATGAATTCATTTAGAGGTCGTTTGGTATCCATCATTTGGGCCTGGAATTCTGGAATTCATTTTGGAATTCCATAAGTGGGCTGTTTGGTTGTCACATAATTGGGTCATCATTTCATTTAGAAAATCCAGCAAAATGACACCATGAGTAAACACAATTTCAAGCTGAGACCTGTCATTTGCAATTCTTGTGGAAGCCATTTACAAATTCAATATTGAATTATGTTGTCATTTGCAATTCCTGTGACAACCAAACAAGTGTCCATTTCTGGAATTACAATGTAAATGAAATGAATGCATGTATTCATTTCAAAATGCTACAAATAAAATAAAAGCCTGGCTTCCAAATGACTCCTTGTTAAAATGCATCAGACAAATGAATGTGGAGCCGTGTGACATACTGACATGGACGATGGATGTTGGGGGAATCGGGATGCAGCCTTGGGTTAAGAAGAAAATCATCGTACCAGGAGGCAGGAGCAATGGTAAGTGTGTACGTGCACGTTCGGCTCACCCGGCTTCATACTCCATGGGGCGCCGGAGCGTCGCGTCGGGTGTGTTCGGAGGGCAAATGTCCGCCGCCGTCGGTGAGGCATCCACGCGCGAAAGATCTGAGCGGAGACGCGACGTCCACGAGAGGCGGCGAAGGTAGCTGCCGGCCATGGATCGCGCCTCAAAGAGACTCGGCGGTTGCCGGCTCGAGGGACAGCCATGGATCGCATACCCACCTCGGTTGCCCGATCGGAGGGACGGCCAATCCTGCAGTCCGACGGACGTGGTCGTGCTTGGGGCATGGCGGCTGCACGCGATAAGGGGGTGCGGCACCACGTGATGCGAGGAGCCGATCTCGTCTCGATTGAAGATCTGTCGATGGCGGAGGAGATAAAGTTCCAATAGCGGTTGTTTCGCGCGAGGGTGAGGGTCAGGCCCCAGGGGAGGAGACGATCGTGCGAGTCGGTATTTTTTTCCCGCATACAGTGGAAAAGTTCTCTTCCATTCGGTGGAGTGCGAGTCAGTCAAATCAAATTGCTAAGGGCAACCGATGCATCAGATGTCAGGCCGTTAATTCTAATTAGTTGGGACGATCCCATGGTACAGCTCATGTTATGTACAGTACATTACAGCTTTCTTCTCGATCAATTTATTTGGGAGTGGGAGGTACCGTCCAATAAAGTAGAGATGAGGTACGATCTGATACCTGCGTCCTCAAAATGGTTAAATGCCCGGCAAAAAACATGTTAGTCCAGTGACAGGCATTAATAAACGCCCGTCACTAATATATTTTCCCTTTCAGTCTGCCATTAAAAAAACTGCTAGTGACAGCCTGTTATGTACGCCTGTCACCAGTGTGGTAGTACTAGTGACAGGCTTATATAAGCCTGTCACTAGTGTTTGTACTAGTGACATGCATAATTTTGCACGTCACTAAACGTCTGGCGGCTATAAGCTTTTTTGCAGTAGTGAGTGATTCATCTGAGAGCCTTCTTCATAGACAGACCAACTATCCTATCAAGAACAAACCTTGACCTTGCGCATTCCACTCGAGCCGGTAAGCCCCTTCTTCATTCCTCTTCAACATTTCACATGCCACTGTCTTTATCCAACATACACGCCACCGTCTTCAACATACACATACCGTCTTCATCCCTCTTCAACACCGTTTTCATCCATCTTCTATGTTGCACTTGATTTTCTTCATTGCAATTTATGTTCTTCATCTTGCAACCTTGAGACCAATATATGGCTCAAGCATGGCCTATGGACACAACCTAAGAGAGAACCTTAATACAACCATTAGTCCATAGGAATTTTCATCAATTACCAAATCCACATATGGGGGCACCATATCCTTTCACCTCCGTCGGCGCTAGATGCAACACCAGAACGAGGATACAAAGGGGAGGACCTTATTCTGACTTCAAGATGTAGTCATCGCCTCATCATCTTGAAGAAGATATTGAAAACAAGCTAAACAAAGGACATGAACCCTCCCTCCAGTGAGAGGCCCAGGTTCGCCACACATCCAAGCTCCCAGGGCCACCGGAGGCGGAGCGTACCGGTGGCGTCACCTGTGAGCGGGATGGAATCATAGATGGGTCTTTTTACATTGGTTTACTTACACCCTAATATATCTAATTGGTTTTGCTAGTTCTCACTTAGTCAAGTCAACTACCATTAGATTTTGTCAAGATTAGAGGAAGTGGGCCCCATCCTACCTTACCTCTTCCACGCCACTTCTATGCCTCACCGCATCTTATCCTATCCTCACACATGACAATAACCAGAAAGAGAGAGAGAGAGAGAGAGAGAGAGAGAGAGAGAGAGAGGTTGAGAGAGCCTGCCAAACCTTGCTAAAGTCTCTAGAATAAACTTAGGGTTGGTTGGTAAGGTCGCTAGAGCCGAAGAAGAAGGAGAATATCTTAGAGGGATGGCCGATGATGATGGTCAACCGGCGGAGGAACATCTTGGGGCAGGGTGGGGCGGTGAGGCATCGCGCAACGCGCCGGCCACAGGTAGGAAGGACGCCGACTCGATGGCAGTGGCTGCAGGGTACGACTCACTGGAAAGGAAAAGGAAAGGCCTGCAAAAGAAGAACACAGTGGTGACATCAGCCGATTTAGAACTAACTTAGTTCTTAGTCGATACGGCCTTAGAGGGATCCATACTCCCTCCGTTCATAATTACTTCATGTTTTGAGTTAGGTCAAAGTAAAACTTCGCCCAAATATTGACGAAAAATATGAGCATCTACAATATAATTTTTTTGTATTAGAATATTTTTTTTGAAGCATATACAGTAGGGAAGACCCCTACTGCTTCATTTTTCATATATAAAAGCCAAAAAGGCAGACTGTACAAGGCATAAAAAAGTTTACATCGGTGCTCACAATGTATCTAACCATTGTTACATCCCTTCCTTTAGACTAGGTTTTGCTCTATACATGATCAAGGAAAAGGATTCCTTAAACATAGCAAAACACCTATCCTGGCTAATATGATCATTGTCGAAAATAAATTTATTTCTATGATTCCAGATTGTCCAACAGCCAACAATTAATGCCTCCTTGAAGAAAATACTGTTATTCCTCTGTTTACCATCTATGAGCATATCAATCAGAGTGAGGTCTGTGTCCCATTCCATACCCAATCTCCACCGGAAAGTTTGACTGAAATCACACTGAAAGAATAAATGGATCATGTCTTCATATAAGTCATTCTGACATAACACACAGTCACTGCTTTCAACAAAAAACTTCTTTCTTGTCATCAAGTCCTTTGTGTTAAGTCTGTCCAAGAGAAGAAGCCAGAAGAAGAATTTATGTTTAGGTAGGTAACATGATTTCCATATCCATTTAAACGGCATAGCTGCCTCAGGTGGATTCAATATTGCTTCATACATTTTTTTCGTAGAGTAGAAATCCCCCATTGGAAACCCCATATATCTTTTTCCATGTTACCAGCCAATTCTGTCAGGTTGTTGCTCAGATTATTGCACTGTTGCATAGCAATGGAAGATAATGGTAAATGAAAAAGATCATATATATCTTCTGCATTCCGCTGTATTGCATTATTGACAGAAATATCTTTATTCTTGGCAAATGAGTGCAGTTGTGGTAATGTTGTTCTCATAGAATCCTCCTTCCAAATATCATTCCATAACAGAGCAGTGTTGTCAGATATGATCTTACATTTAGCAATCTTCTTAAATGTCTCAATAAAAGCAGAACAATCCCTCCACCAAAATGACCCTTTGGTAGCCTTATCATGTGGAATCTTCCCATCATTATAATGTGCCTCCCAAATTAGCTGAACCCAAGGTGTATCATGTCTATTGAAGAATTTATAGAGGAATTTGATGACAAGAGCATGATTCTGTATCCTTAAGTTAAGGACACCGAGTCCCCCATTTTTCTTTGGCAAACAGACATTATCCCATTTTGCTAGACATCTCCCCTGCCTCTGTATATTTTTATCATTCCAAAGAAATACTCTGCAGGATTTTTCTATATGATCCAAGATAGTGACTTGCACTAGAAGAGTGCACATAGCAAAAATAGGCATGGCTGAAATAGTTGATTTGATTACCATAAGCTTACTGGAATATGACAGAAGGTTAGCAATACCAGCAAGCCTCTTGTCAACTTGATGAGCAATATATATGAGATCTTCAATCTTAGGTCTAGTAGTACCCATTGGCAATCCAAGATAGGTGAATGGCAGACTTTCAGCCTTACATTGAAATAAATCTGCAAGTTCTTTGCATCTATCAGAAGAAATATTTATAGGCACCATAGATGTTTTATGATAATTAATTCGAAGACCAGTAGAGTTAGAGAATTTATCCAGTATCTCCTTTAGTCTGAGTAATTGACCAGGATTTGCAGGGAATACAATTAATGTGTCGTCTGCATACTGAAGAACTGGATATTTTTGTTCATAGGATCTGCCAACATGTAAAGTAATTTCACCTTCTTCCCATGCCATGTTGATCACAATTTGCAGTAATTCTGCTGCAAGCACAAATAAAATGGGTGACAATGGGTCTCCTTGGCGTACCCCTCTTTTACACTTGATTGTTTTTCCAGGTACTCCATTGAGTATGATGGAAGTAGATGCACTTTCCAGAATCTGTTTTATCCAGCCAATGAATTTCTCACCAAAACCACTGTTCAAAAACTAGGCCGATTCAACGATTACTAGGCCGATTAATCGCTACTAGGGGCGTGACCGTGTCGATTACCATTAATCTCTTGTGTTAATTCTTTAGCCCGATTAATCATTCCGAAAGTCCGAGTACTAGGTATTTTCCCGATTAGCTACCACACTTCGTCAAAAAAGTTACAATATTTTCAATCCATATCGCTAATGCAGGCGCTACCCCTTCCCAATAAAGTAGATTTTGCGAAGCTCCCACTTGATTGCAGCCTCCAGTAGCTTCATTTACACTGTTGCCAAATAGTTTCTTTCCCTCTCGGACTAGTTACTCATAGTTTCCCAGACCTCAGATACAGGAGCTCGATCACCATGAGGAGCTCGTCCAGGAACTAGAGGACGCCTTCAATAGGTTAGTTGGTTGAGGTGTAAGAGGGGTCGTACCCTAGGTAGGTGGTGGGAGAATATAAACTTCAGATGTGAGAGGAGAAGAAGTGGAAGGAAGGAACACAGCTTCGGCTAGTGGATCCTGATTCGCTCCTGACCTTAAAGATTAGGTCATGGAGGAGAAGCGTACAACTTTTTCTAGGATTTTAGGCTTTAAAGAAGTAGGGAGAGACATATAGAGGATCATATACTATTATCTTTATTATATAAATTGTTTTAAGTGCTAATTTGTGTAGGTTGCACCGATTAATAGCCAACCGATTAAATCAGTTAATCGTCTGAATTCCGATTTATCGCTACTCCCAAGCCGGCCGAGCAGTTAACGATTACCGATTTCCTTAACATTGACCAAAACCCAAATATTTGAGCATATCAAGGATAGGTATGAATTCCACTTTGTCAAAAGCCTTCTCAAAGTCAATTTTGAGTATAACAATTTCCTTTTTTTGATTTATGGCAGATATCCATATATTCAAACGCCCATGCAAGACAATCCTGTATATTCCTGCTCTTTATAAAGCCATATTGATTTTTGTGTATGAGTGGAATAATGACTTTTTGCAATCTATTTGCTAGCAGCTTAGTGATGATTTTTAAAGCCATACTCACAAGTGAAATAGGTCTAAAATCAGCAGAAGATTCAGGGCTATCAATTTTGGTATCAGCGTAATAAAGGCAGTATTGATACTCTGAAGATCAAGATTTCCTTCATGAAAAGCAGAGCAAAGCTGATAAAATTGGTGTTTAATAATATCCAAGGTTTTCTTCATGAATTGCCCATTAAATCCATCGGGACTAGGTGACTTGTCATTTGGCATATGCTTAATAATATCATCTATCTCCTGGTGAGAAAAAGGTGCTTCCAATTAGAATATTCATAAAATACATTTTCATATTATATGTATTTTCAATTATATATATATATATTTATATTATTGATTGAACTTTGCGAAATTTTAATTTTACTAAATCTAGAACGGTAAGTAAATAAAAATAAAGGGAGTATATGTGAGCACAACCAGACACCTTGTCGGGGTTTGGATTCCCGGTTGTAAATTTGTATGTAGGTGGGGTGTTTGTAACCACGATTAGATAGGCTAACAAACAAAGGCACACAAGAGATATAAAGGTTCAGGCCCCGGGAATAGACCTCCGGTAACAACCCTACTTCTTGGTGGTGTTTATGGGACCAATATGTGTGAGGTGCTGGTGAAGTGAGAGGTGGCGCCGGCTTCCGGTGGGAAGCCGGCTGAGGCTTGTTCTTTCCGACAGGACAAGAACATGTTATGAAAGGTGTAAAGTGGGAAAGGTCTGGTCACCTCGATATCTCCAAGTGTGAGGGAGGCATAACCTGAGAGAGTTTGCACTGGCTCCTTAGATTGGTGGCTCCTAGGGTTTACTTTGCATGGTTCCGCTTGGTCCCCCCACCCTGTGGTAGAGTGTAATATCCCAGTATTCTAGACGATTGCGGGGTAATTTTTAGAAAGGGATGTGCATTGCATCGTAAAATCTGGGGAAATTTCGCGCTTTATTAAAAAACTACAACACAAGGGGGGACAAGTTTCTCTCTCGACACCAGATAGGGTTAGGGTTTTGAGAGTGCGATAAACTTGGACCTATCCTATATTAACTTAGGGTTTCGAGAAGAGAAGGGAACATTTCATATTTCACTTTAAGTTGCATGATTGAATTCAAACAAGTTAGGGTTAAATTTCAAATTCAAACCTCAATTTGATATCTCATAATTCATATAATGATTAATCCATTAAACACTTATATAAATTAGAAAATTATGAATATAAAAGAATAAGAAACATATATGAAAAGCTCTTTAGAGAAACTTGAACTTTATTGATATTCACACACATATACATTGTCAATTACAATATTCATATGAATTATAAATATTACAACACATTTCTGAAATTGAACAAGTAAAAAAGAAAAAATAAAAAATTACAAAATATCAGAATATGCTAAACTACACTAAGGGATCATCTTGATCTTCTTGATCAACACATGATTGAGAGATCCTTGATCATCTCTTCAAACCTGCAAAGACAAACAAAGAAGACAAAAGAAACATTAAGCCACCCACTTGGCAGGTTAGCAAATTAAACTGAATTGGATGGATATTACCAAGATCAGCCGAGCTGATTGCTGAGCGCGGAGTTGATGAAGGAGAATTGATGCGCAACGTTGAGTGAACCCCAAGAGGAAGGTATGATGAGCACAGCAGGAAGTTTTCCCTCAGTAATAAACCAAGGTTTATCGATCAGTAGGAGAAAAACGTTCTCTCCCGAGGTGTTGCGAACCAACTCGTGGCAGGGTGCACTGCCGGCATTAGCAACAACGTGGAGACATGCACACAAATAACCAAATACTTTGTCCCCAACTTTCAGCGAGGTTGTCAAGCTCACTGGTTTTGCTGAAAACAAAGGATTAAACGAACCATGTGGAAAAATAATTGTTTGCAGAGAACAGAACAGAAAAATGTTGTAGGAGATTGCAATTAAAAGAAGAAGGACCGGGGTCCACAGTTCACTAGAGGCGCCTCCCCAATAAAATAAATATGATGGGTAAATAAATTACAAATGGGAAATTGACAAACAGAGATTCTACGCTAATGGTTGGTGCAGAATACATGCTATGAAAGTATGCGGGTATTACAACAATAGACATAGACCGTAATCCAACTGCATCTATGACTAATAATCCACCTTCAGGATTGCATCCGCGACACCCTCCAGTATTAAGTTGCAAGCAACGGACTATCGTTTTAAGCAATGTGTGTAAAGTAAACAATGAAACTACCCTTGAATAGAACACCGCCGTGTTCTCCCTAGTAGCAACAACACATCTACAACCGTCGAGAACAAGGTCACTTCCCATGGTTAAATAGAGGCATGAACCCACTATCGAGCATAAATATCCCTCTTGGAGTCGCTAGCATCTACTTGGCCAGAGCATCTACTAGAAACGAAGAGCATGCAAGATTATAATAACCTAATATATAATCTCAACCAAAACAATCTCTCTATAAATCGGATCCACATCAAACCAACATGTAGCAATTACAAATAGATGATCTTGATCATGTTAGGCAGCTCACAAGATCTATACATGAAGCACAACAAGGAGAGGACAGCCATCTAGCTACGGCTATGGACCCATGGTCCCGTGGAGGAATACTCACGCATCACCTCGGATGAAGACATGGCGATGTAGAGGCCTCCGGCGGAGATTTCCCTCTCCGGCAGGGTGCCGGGATGGACTGCAGAACCCTCCCGAACTAGGGTTTCGGTTGACGATGGCGTCGAAACTTTTCGTGGATGGAGGCTCTGGTCCCTGGGGTTTTCCCGATACGAGGGATAAATAGGCGGAAGGGCGGATCAAATGAGGCGACGAGGCGCCAGTACATGGGCCAAGCGTGACCAAGGGTGGGGTCGCGTCTGCCCTATGTACTGCCACGTGGCAGCTCTCCTGCGCGTGTCCTTCTGGCTCCGTCTTCTTCCCGGAAAAATAAGGCTCTGGGCTTTTGTTTCGTCCAATTCCGAGAAACTTTCATGTACAACTTTTCTGAAACACAAAAACAGCAGAAAACGGGAACTGACACTGCGGCACTGTGTTAATAGGTTAGTCCCAGAAAATGCTAAAAAGTATGGAAAAGTGCACATAAAACATATAAGAATTGTAACAAAACAAGCATGGAGCATCAAAAATTATTGATACGTTTGGGACGTATCACTGATCCACTCAGATGCCCAAGTTCCAACAAGGAACCACATAAGCAGCTCATAAGGCATAGTGCATGCCTAACAACACACATGCTAGGGGAGAGTCACCAAAATGGTGCCAGGCTTGTTGTCGACCAAGGAAGCAAGGAGAGGCACATATATAAACTTTTTCAAGCCAAAACCCTAGCAGCTCATCGACATCAGCTTCACCAGGGTCTTCACCAGGGTAAGAACACAAGAACAGGAAGAACTCATAGCCAGCAAACCATCCAGAAACTGTTCCACCAAGGAATGATTGCTATTGAGCAAGAACTGATGGAGTAGATCAAGCATCAACTAGCCAGGAGCAGCAGGGCAAGCTTAAGCACACATCCAGAAGCAAAACCTCTACACCAACACCTTTGTCTAGGAGCTGGAGTGAGGTATAACCAAGGAATCATGAGCAATCTTTGTTTTGCTCATATTAATCAAGTATATGCATAAGCCACACAAGCCATAGGGTTGACTTACCCTGTTTGTATCTGAAAGATCGAGATGTCGCCTAGAGGGGGGGGGGGTGAATAGGCAATTACAAACTCTTGCGGATTTGTCTTGTAAGAATGCGGAATTAAACTATCGTTTAGTTTACAAGCACAAACCCTAAATATGCTAAGCTCAACTAAGTGTAACAATAGCAACTAGAGCTAAGCAAGATAGGCACAAGATATATGTAGCACAAGTGATAGCAAGATATATGTACTTCAAGCACGATGGCTATCACAAGGAAAGAGAGCTCGGGTATAGAAATAACCGAGGCACGCGGAGACGAGGATGTATTCCCGTGTTCCCTTGCTTTGCAACAAGGTACGTCACGTTTGGAGGAGTGGAGGTCCCACGAAGGATTCCCCGCGCCACGAAGGCTCACCCTATTGTCCGAACCACACCCACGAAGGATAATGGCCCTTTCCTTATGGTTAGCTTTTCCTCCGCTCCGGAGATGGCAAGCTCCACAACCACTTCACAAGCTCCACGAAGGAGAAGCCCGGGCCTCTTCACAATCTTCTTGAAGAGATCACCGGAGCACCAATCACCAAGCCAACTAGGAGGTCACCCTCCAAGAGTAACAAGCTCACGGTCTCTCACTCGAACAAATCGTGGTGGAGAGCTCAACACTATGCAATGATGCAAAGCAAGAACACCGGAGGTGTTCAAGTCCTTCACACTCAAATCCCACCAAAGCAACGAATGCTAGGATGAGATTGGAGAGGAAGAACAAGGGGAAAGTCAACCAAAGACTCCAAGATCTAGATCCCAAGAGATTCCCTCACTTAGAGAAGAATTGGTTTGGTGGAAGTGTAGATCTAGATCTCCTCTCTCAAATCCTCAAATATGAGCAAGAATGGTTGGAGGAATCAAGGGGGAGAGCAAGTTCTTCAAATAGCAACAATGAAGGTGAGAGAATGGGAAGAACTAGTTGCTCAAGGTGGAAGAAGGGTCTATTTATAGCTAGGAGCAAATAAAACTGTTGGGGGGAAAAAGACAAGAAAAACGGGCAAAAAACAGCTCTAAAAGTGGCCCAGCCGGCTGCCAGGCCGGCTGACCGGATTCTGCGCTGAGGCAGCCGGCGGCCCAGCCGGTCCGACCGGCCCAGCAGCCGGGTGAGGCTGGGCGTGCGCAGTGCGGCGGAAAAGGCCTGGGGCGCGCGGGGTGAGCGGCCCAGCAGGGTCAGCGGCGCGTGGGCGGGCAGGCGGCCCATTACCGCGTGGGCGGCGCGGAGGCAGGCCGCGCGGGGGAAGCAGGTGGGCCGCGTGGGCGGTGTGGCCCAGTCCGGCCAGGAGCCCGGTCCGGCCGGGGTGGCAGCCGGGCGGGCCGGTTGGTAACCGGCGCTGGACCGGATGGGGTGGCCAAGCCCACTGGTTGCCACCCGGATGGCACCGGTTCCCGTGCCGGTTTTCGACCGGGTGGGCCGGCGCCAGGCCCGGTCCGGCCGGCTGGCTCCTTCCCCTTTTTTTCTTCCTTTTTCTTCTTTTCTCCTTTTTCCTTTTCTTTAATAACTAATGCTTCCGAACTCCGATTGACATGAACCAATTTTGTTGGAAAGATAACGACGAATAGAACCCCAACAAAGGTGTTGGAAATATGGAGACTCCTCACAGAACATTTTTAGATGATTTTAGAGAGGGAGTCTCCCACCGTCAAGAAACGGTGAAGACGTCCAAACTCGAAAACGCAATAGAAGATGCATGCGGATTCCGTTTTCGATGAACTTGGGCTTGTTGTAAAGCTAGCAACAAGCTCAAGAACCTCACACAGAGAAACACCAAGAAGCAATAGGGATATGCAAAGTATGCAAAGGATTGAGCTCCCTAAGACGATGTGATCAAGTTACCCAACCGAAAGCCCCTCTTAATAGTGCAGCTATCTATCCTATAATCCGGTCTCCCATCAACCACCTCGAGACCGGTAAAAGGAAAACCTATCAAGGTCATACCTTTGCCTTGCGCATCCCATCACTTGATCATTGTCGCTTCGTGTATACTCACAAATGCTCCCCCATACACAATGATGGGAAAGCTTCATTGATGCACATCTTCACATGTCCACTATCACCAAATGGACGGCAAGCTTCAAGCATGTGATCCACTCAAGATGCTCATCTTGAACTTGCCCAACTCAACCTTGTATCTTCTCATACTCACTTGAGATAGAGCATGGCTAATATTGAGTTCCACATAAGAACTCCATCTTCATTTCTTCTTCTTGATCATTTCACAAATATATCTTCATACCGATGATCTTGATGCCAAATCACAAGGTATATCTTTATCTTCATGGCATCCATACTTGAATCCAACACATGGAGAGCAAGTAGTACCTATGGAATATTCCTTCATATAAACTCAATGAAAACATTAGTCCATAGGGGTTGTCATTAATTACCAAAACCACACATAGGGGCAATGTACCCTTACAGTATCATCATTTGGCACACAGCATATGGTGCAAGCAAAATAAGGGAAAAACTAGTAGGAAATCATCCATGGGAACATTGGTTAATTCAACATAATTATCATTGAGCTATCCAAAGTAATCCAGCAAAGATTTGATCCCTAACTAACCCAACCAGACTCACCTAGCACCTTATAGCTAGCTAAACCATCAGATTATAGACATTTATATGTCTATCTTCATTTCAACATCAAATATACTAGAAGCACATGGATGTCTACCAGTAATATTGCACAGAAACATACAGAAGGGGTAGGAGCAACCATAACTAGCAAGCCAAGCACTGCTAGGGTCACAACAACTACCCAGTCTTACATAAAAGCCAACCAGAGCATCATATCATCACTCCAAGGAGTTCAAGCATCACAGGAGGTGCCAACACATGTTGGTTTCCATCCAGAAATTACAAAGATGCACAGGAATCATCACTGCATCAAGAAGTTCATGCCTGTTTGTCAGAAACAGGAAGCAAAGCTTCACTGACAAGCACAAGTAACTGATATAACTCACACAGATGCAACCAGGTGCATCAAATAAATCAACCAGCCAACAGTATTGCCTTCACAATTAACATCAACCACCAGTACTTGGTGAGGAGCTTGATTGTAATATCCCAGGTTTAGAGGCAATAAAATGAGAGAACACCAAAGTGTGCATTGCATTCATGCATAGAAAATCCGGGGAATTTTCGCGCTTCAAATAAAACTTACCACGATGAATCGAAGTTTCACTTGACTTGTCTGGAATTGAAGTAGATCATCAAGTCAAGCGCTATAAACTTCACTGTGATCTTTGCTAAAACCTTGTTTTGGGTAGAGATGATTTGATCTATGGGCTAGATCAAATAGTAGTAGAATTACAACAAACAAAATCTTAAGTAAGGATTAACTACAAGATCTTATGAAAGATCTCAACATGCCATTCCTTACAACAACACATGAATAATTATTAAATCCTAAATCAAAGAACACAATTAATTAAGAAACTATTCTTACTTATCTTATCCATGTCTACTACTAAATAAATGTTCCTACCATGAGTCACATGGTATATCTTTTCCACTACAATGCTTGAACCATGTCAAGGACATTCATATTCATTCTTCATTAACCTTGACCATTCCAACTTTGTTTCCCAACTCCTACCATTAAACCTAGAGAAAGGAGAGAACTATTCATATGCTTATATTATGCATTCAATAGAACCTAACTAAATATTTAAACCTTATCCAAGTGAGGTACTTGTTGATACTAATCAATGATACATGAAATAAAGTCAAGTATTAAACCCTATTTGACCTAGCTAAAACTTGATAGTAAGTAAGAACCTATTCTTCTAAAACTGGAGGTGTACGGTCGGACAAAAGGGTGGGTTTGCAGTCGCGGAGAAGGCGGTGTGGGCTTGGATCTTACACCTGGCCTCACACCAAAGGAAGTGTGGACGGGAAAGCTTGCACCTGGTTGGCAACAAGGATAAGGTCTCTTATGGGAAAAGTAACGCACCTCTGCAGAGGATACTGAATTGTGACTCGTCACTCCCTGTTCCGGGAAGGGAACTGCGAACGCGGCAGAAAGGAACTCCACGAAGTTCTGGTCAACTCCGTGAAGACTGACGGGCATAGTTTTCAGAATAAAATAAACCTTTTGAAGAAATGTTTACAAAAACTTGCATTGGCCTATGACTTTCTGGTCTATGGCTGTAGCTAGTGCATACTACACATATTTCCTAATATGAACTTGCTGAGTACGCTCGTACTCATTCTATCTCGTTTGAACCCCCTTCTTAGAGCAAGGCACCGAAGGAGAAACTACCGTGGAACTCGAAGACAAAGGAGTCAACTGCAACAAGATGAAGAATCCAATCAAAGAAGTCAATGGAGTCAACTTCGCATCAGCTATAATGGAAACCTAGACTAGTAGTAGAAGGGAACCTTTCCCAAATCATAGCACCTAAGTAGCTAGATTTCTATAGCAAGCCAAGTAGCTCTTAAACTTGAGTTAGCAATAAGATAGACTACGAGTCATTCTTCTGGAGTTTTATTTGAAGTTTTACCTCACTGTAAAGTAGGAGGCTGTGTGGATCTTATGTAAACGAGTTCGTGTGTACTTCTATAGACATACCTTGGACTCGCATATGTTTCTGTTGTACCACTCTGAGAGATGTAATATGAGTGGAACAGTGATTCACTTGTGTTATGTCAACGACTTGTGTACTACACCATGCAGTGGTACGCTGGGTCACCACAGCTGGTATCAGAGCAAATGCTTTGACCTTAGGATTAAAACCCTTTAAAGGAGACCTATAGGTTTGGTAGTGTCTATAGGAAGTTGTCTTAGTTAAACCAACTATTATTTTGACTTGAGATGGGTATTCACTTGAGAATAATCCTGACACACTTGAGTCAATCTTTCTTATCTATTTTCTTAAGTAAAGTTAGTTAGTTATCTTGCTTCATTCCAAATAACTAGAACACCCTTGGAGCTTAAGATAAATGGTGGTAATAGACCACAGTTGGATACAACACATGGTAGTCCAAAGAGAGGATACAACCATAAGGAAGATATCCTATTGGAAGAAGTATACCAATACAAGTATGGTTAAGTAAGAGTCATTTAAAATGTCAAATGACTGATGTTAAATAAGGGAGATAAGTTATATAAGGTAGTATATGTCTATGATGAGTCAATCATAGGAGGTAAGGAAGAGTGATAGGAGTTATACAAGTTTACTTTTCATGGTAAAATTGTAATCATATATGATTCACTTGAGAATCATGATGTGAGGGAGTAGAACATCATAAGTACGATAACAAAAGGATGATAAGGAGTAGGAATTAGGGAATAGTTCGAAAGCTTAGGCCTTAAAATCCTAATAACGGTGTCAAGAATGTTAGAACTATAATCCTTAATTTAAAGAAGGCTTATTTAGAGCATATCACATAGAGAAATCCTAGAGTTATAGGTGGTATATTCTAAACAATCATGTGTTTAGAGTAGACATGTTGGAATTAATTGTATTATTAGGAAGTAGTCTTCAATAGCACATAGATTTGGTATACTATTTTGTTAGTACTTCCAAAGAAAACTAGGTTAACTTCAACTATCCCAGGCCATTTTGTTCAAGTTGTCTCATTGCAAATGTGCAATTGAGATAAATGTTGAGACAAATAGTAGAAATTCACGTATTCATGCTAAGTATCATGACCTAAACCTATCTGATGTGGTGTTATATACTACACATCTGAACCTGATGTTTAGGGATGTCTTACCCAACTATTTTATTCAGGCATATCAGGATGTGTATTATGAACACAAAGCTGAATCTTCTTGGATTTTCTTGAATCTTCATTGATTGACTAGATCCATACATGAAGTTTGACTTTGATATGCAAATGCATGTTGCAATATCAAGCTCTTACTTGATGTTATAGGTCTAGAGGGTAAAGGTATTCGTGTAAGGAAGTGACGAATTTTGAAGATTTTGGAAGACAAGATGAAGGTTCACTGGAAGAAAGAAGTCAAATTGTGGGAAGCAACCACAACAATCTAAAGGAAGGACCAATCAAAACTCACTTCTATCCTTAATCAAGGAGTACTTCAACATGGAAGTATCATGAAAGTGAGAAAAATAGTGAATATGGAGCAGTAAAAGTGGAGCCATATTCATTCTGGAAGAAGGGAATGCAAGTGAAGTCACTTACAATACTATTTTTATAGTGTCAACAAGTGGTTTTCTTGCAAAACAAACCCTGGAAGAAGGAAAATAGACAAGTGAAGTCGTAGCTGGTATAATAAGACCGCAGCTGATATAGGATAACCATGAAGAGAAAGAATGTAAAGTGAGGTATATCTTAACTAAAACTATGTTAGTAGTCACAGCTGGTAAGTAGATATTGACTAGAATCATAACATAGCCACAGCTGGTATCCAATAAGCCACATCTGGTACTAGGTAATCTGCAGCTGGTACCAGATAGCCCACAACCTGAACATTTCTTTACCGTAAAAGAAAGGGGGATTCCGCAGCTAGTATTTCACAGCTGGTATCCCGTAGCTGGTAAATACTTAGTCGGAGGATTCGTAATAGATACCCACAACTGTGTGGATACACCGCAAAGAATTCTTCGTGAGACTTTAGAAAAGTACAAAATATAAACCAGACTTAAACCAACTACCTAACCTTGGAGTTTAATGATTAGAAGAAAGGAAGTTTGAAGATCATTAGTAAACTCCAAGGGGGAGAGGAAGGCTGAAGGAGAAGTATTAAAATATGATTTGGAGTATGATAGACGGGAGAAAAAGGTCCGAACCGAGAGGAAGTCCGATCTTATTTTTATAAGGTTGTTGGGAAGTACCCATATAATAGTACTCTCGTGGAGGATGTCGGACAGAAGCCAAGGTTCATATCTCGAGGAAGTAAGGGTTAGACCTTAACTTAAGTGGGTAATTGTAATTACTCAAAACCAAGAGAACTTAAGTAAGTATTAGAAAATGAAGTTGGATGAGGAAGATATCGTAGGACAATCAAAGCCTAAGAAAAACAAAATACCGAAGGGTTTGACCATACCAAAACTGATGATTATTAGAAAGATTCCTTTCATGGAACCTAAAGAAACCAAAAGGAAGATAACTAGTATTAACTAGAAGCCATGATGGGATGGACTAAATGAGTCTAATCCATTCGTAGGACTAAACAATCAGGACCATGCCTATTGTAAACACCTTACGAAGTGCCATTACTTTCGTTATGGTAGTAAGGGAAAATAATACCCTGCTTTAAATGAATCTTTTAGAATTAAGGTTTGAGTATCGCAGCTGGTAAATCGTAGTGTCATATTACACCGCAGCTGGTAGAACCAAGCTTTGAGTACCCAAATAGGAAGATGTCACCCCAGCCATTAGTAAAGTCCATTAACACCATAAGATGTCTTAATCCAAGAATCTTTGGATAGTAAGCCTATAAGCTTAGAGTATTGGAAGAAATCATAGAATAGAAGAAAGTATCAGTGCCAGATATCAGAAGACTCCAGGAAAGATCTGGACAAGGGATATATTCCACTATATCTAGTGTGATCACCATGGAGTTGAAGGATGGTGATCTGTTCAAGACATTTCAACATTCCGAAACATGAGAGCGTTCGAACTTCGGGACGAAGTTCAGTTTAAGGGGAGAGGCTGTAATATCCCAGGTTTAGAGGCAATAAAATGAGAGAACACCAAAGTGTGCATTGCATTCATGCATAGAAAATCCGGGAATTTTCGCGCTTCAAATAAAACTTACCACGAGTAATCGAAGTTTCACTTGACTTGCTCGGAATTGAAGTAGATCATCAAGTCAAGCGCTATAAACTTCACTGTGATCTTTGCTAAAACCTTGTTTTGGGTAGAGATGATTTGATCTATGGGCTAGATCAAATAGTAGTAGAATTACAACAAACAAAATCTTAAGTAAGGATTAACTACAAGATCTTATGAAAGATCTCAACATGCCATTCCTTACAACAACACATGAATAATTATTCAATCCTAAATCAAAGAACACAATTAATTAAGAAACTATTCTTACTTATCTTATCCATGTCTACTACTAAATAAATGTTCCTACCACGAGTCACATGGTATATCTTTTCCACTACAATGCTTGAACCATGTCAAGGACATTCATATTCATTCTTCATTAACCTTGACCATTCCAACTTTGTTTCCCAACTCCTACCATTAAACCTAGAGAAAGGAGAGAACTATTCATATGCTTATATTATGCATTCAATAGAACCTAACTAAATATTTAAACCTTATCCAAGTGAGGTACTTGTTGATACTAATCAATGATACATGAAATAAAGTCAAGTATTAAACCCTATTTGACCTAGCTAAAACTTGATAGTAAGTAAGAACCTATTCTTCTAGTAATTATAGAGAGGCAAGTGTTGTGATCATTACACCTTGGTAATGATCATAAACTCTAGAGAACCCTACCTATTCGGAAGAGCTCAACCTAAAGAGGTATACTCAAGTATATGGACTTATACTTGATCTTGGAGAGAGAACCATGATTTACTAATGAATTATTATGAGGCCAATACTTTGATCATTACAAATTGGGTGATGATCATAAACCCTAAGAAATCTAAGTGAGTGTGTTGAGAGAAGTATTAAAGAAGAGAGACTAGTAAGGAATAAGTGGATCATGTCTAATGCATGATTTTACTTTATAAATTAAGATGATAAGTTAAACATATATATGTGATCCATAGATCTAATCTATCACAGAAATGATAAATATATCAATAGTAGTTAATCCGGACCAATACTCATGCCTTATATAGAGTAGTATTGATATGGTATCCAAACCTTGCCTATCCAAACACTTGATACAAATTTAGCATTGCCTGGAAACCATAATTCCACCTAAGTGAGGAGAATAACCCTAGCCAATTAAACATAACCAAGCTTATGCTCATACCTAATCCTAGTGGTGTATCACATTGGTAATCACTACTTAAACCCTAAACTACATTTGAATTCCAACCCATGGATTAACTTGGATTAAAAGTAAAACCCTGCCATGCCTCATGCCTATTTTATATTTCAATTAATGAAGCATCATCAAATTCTTAAACCCTAAGAACTATCACACACATAAAATCATGAACCAATTCCATACCCTTTTCCATTTGTTGAACTCTAGCCATAATTCAACTATATGTGAGTAATCACTATGGTTAAGCAATAGAAAAATATAATATGTTCACCATGCACATGTCTAAATTTTAAAAGCATTTAAACATATGTGATTTCTAAATTTAAAAGCAATTGAGATGAACCCTAAAATAATATCTATTTGAGTCTTAACTTGTACCTCATAAGAACCAAAATTAATCAATTATAAATGGTTGTTTAAAAACAAAACAAGACAAGTGAGTATCATTATCAAATTGTTATAATATTCAAATAATTTAGAACCCGCAAAACAAAACAGAATTCAAATTTGAATTCAAAAATAAAATAGAAACCAGGAAATAAAAACAGAAAATAGAAAAGAAGAGAAGAAGCTTACCCGGCTTACCCGGACCGCAGCAGCCCATCACCACCATTTCGCAGCCCAAGTACCGCACCGGCCCGAGCAGGCCAACACAGCCCGGACGCGGCCCAGCCCAAAGCCACTTACCGTTTCGCGTGCGTCAATAATCGTGCGAAGAGAAAAGCCTCGTTCTTCTTCTTCCCCGGCGACGACAGCAGCGACCATGCCGGTCGGCGACGCCCTCGTCGATGATAAGCACGGATTCGGACGCCAACAAGACGCTCAAGACTTGCACTAATCGATTCGCGTCCGAGCATATCCGAAGAGAAAGATCCGCGTCCGGAGAACTCTCCGAGCACCGCCACCTCCTGACCATCGTCTTCGTCGTGTCGCGGCCTCAATGATTCCCTCGGCCTATGAAAACTCGAGCAGAAGCTCCGTGAAGCCCTTGTTCATCTCCGCCCCTCCATTCCCTCTATAACCCTCTCTATCTCTCACTAGAATCACCGTCATGGCCGGCCAGTTCTCCGGCTAGCCGTCGATAGAAGCCACCCCGGAGTCCACCGTTAGGTCGAGGAGATGCGCCGTGTCTCAGGGAGCATCCTCGTGGAAGGAATCGAGGAGAGGGGGTCTCAGCTGTCGCCAATCGACCGTTCCCTTTCATCGGCATTCCGCAGAAAATTGAAGATTGTCGTCGTCCTCGCCTCCGGCAGACTCCGTCGAGCATCTGGGAAGCATCAAGGTGAGCAGGCGCGTCGAATGAGCTATCCCTTGCTTCCTAAAGTGCATCCTAGCGTTAGTTCAATTGATGGCCGGACTGCGCCGCCGCAGATGAGTTCACCGGAGCAACTCCGGTGACCTCCAGGTGGTGGCGTTGACACTATCCTGCTCAGAATCGAGTCGCGGTTCGAACGCAACCATCCGCGCATCTCGGGGGGGCCTGTAGAGGCGACGCCGTCGTCCACTGGTCGCCGGCGTCTTGCCGTCGTCGTTGCCAACGTGGTAGTAGGGTCCCACCTACGTGTTGACTGGTCGTTGCCAACGTGGCAACTGACCGAGTCAACGGTCCCACCTGTCTGTGACTAGGGGTAGAACTGAACGGGTATGTTTAGTATTTCGTTTAAATTTCAAATTCCAGAATAATACAGAAACTTTGCGAAATTCTAGAAAATTCATTTCAACTCACAAAAATGCAAATAATATATCAAAATGCTCACAAAAATAAACTCTACTCAAATAAAATATAAAACAAGAATGTGTGTCAAAATAAAAATTCACCTATTTTAAATCCTATTAATTATGCCATTTCAATTATTTAACATGCAATTTGAATTCAATAAATAATGAAGTTTCAAAATTAAATTTTAACTATTCAGTAACTAAGTAAAATGTTAGGATTGATTTTCTTTATCATATTTTCATTAACTTAATTATTAATGGTAATCCATAAACCCTAATTTGCAAAATTACTATTTTCTATTTTCTTTAAATAGTAATAACTCAAGAAAATATTATAAGGCAATATCATTTTGGTAGCTCAATTATTTACTTAAACATTCTTAAGTTAACAAGTTAAATACTTTAAAACCTAACAATAATTAGGAAACCCTGATTTCTAATTAAACCCTAACTAGTAATTATTTTAATTCTTAAACCATTTAAAATAATTAAATGATAAGGCTATTATTAATTTTGTGCAAAGTACTTAATCACATTAATCCTAGTACCAAGCATTACCTTAAGAATTAGATCATAATTTAGAAACCCTAGTTTTATTATAAGTTAGAATCTAGATCCCATTATTTTATGTGATCATTTGAAAATGCTTTAACCTAAAACCCTAGTTATATGTCACATGTGATCATGTGAGGTTCATCTATACCTATAGAACCTTAATAAGAAACCAATGAATGCATGCTTATGATCTACTAGCATAACCCAAGTCACATGAGATTATCAATTCATGTTCCTATTCTTAATTAAAACCTATATGATCCACTAATGTCACCTAGGTATAAACCCTAGCTTGTTACCACATGTTAGCACCATTGATCATCAATCCTATATACCACACCATTAGGATCAACCTCAACCATCAAACCCTAGTAGAACTATAATGATGAACCTTAATACCAACCTTGTGTAGCAAATCACATAACATGCTCCTATTCAACTAAACCCTACTTAGGAAATGATAAGTCACTTAGCTTAGAAACTATTAGTGATTATTTAGTGAAGCAAATGTGAAGCCATAGTAAACCTAATAGCAAACCTATGGAACCATCTTAATAACCATCCTTTGATATGATGTATATGGGAAACCATGGTAATAACCCTATTAATACTTTCTACATATAAACCCATTCTACTTAAAGAACCCAACTAGTTCCTATTAGAGAACTAAATCAATCCAATAGTAAACCCTAGAAAGCCATAGCTCATATGTATAGTAGTTCATATTCTTATTTAACTCTGTTCTTCAAAAGTTATTCTTTTGAAGTACAAATGTCAATCAACCCTTAGAAATCCTAATCCTTCTTTGAAATACTTCTTATTTCTTAAACAACATGTTCTTCAAAAGTTATTCTTTTGAAGTATAATACAAGTAATCATCAACCATGTCCTGTAGAACTAAAAATTGACAACTGTTCTTCACATATTATTCCACTACTATTCTTTATGTGTATGATTGTTATGATGTCTTATATCACTTGATTATGATGCTAATATAACCAAACCCTAATAAGAACCTTGTTTGAGAACCATTCTAAAAGTGCAACCAACCCTAAAGAAATCTTTACAACTCACATATCTTAAATCATCAAGGTTAGCTTACGCTCGGGACGATTGCATCTCATACTATGCATTATAGCATCTTTGCCGAGTTCTTTAAACATTGTCCTTACCGGACGATGATGGTATTTCAAGCATTTGGAGTTATCACGTATCGAAGCTTTTGCCCGCATAATCTTGCAGTCAAGAAAGGCAAGTTCATCGCTTGCTCATGTCATTTGATTATTTTTATCAAACTATATGCCAAGTATTATACTTATCACTCATGCATTGAAAAGCAAATATTATTTTACAATTATGAATATGACTATGTGGTGGGCAATGGAACCATGGTATGTGTTGATATGGTGGAGGTTCCATTGCATGGGTTTATATCACCCTAGGATTAATTACCAATGCCGTCCAGGTGATTCTAGCGCCGTACAAACCGCGTTGACCATGAGATCTATAATGGCTCCGGGGAAGCCAGCCGTATCTTTTCCCTTCGCACGCCAACGGATTGGTAGAGACGGTGGGGTGTTGGAGGCACTCGCCGCAATAGGTTGGGATATCCTTTTAAATCCCCATCCATTAGTGATGTTAATCTCTACCATCTATGAGGGATTGTCCGGAGTACACCATGAGTAAAGCCGTATTATCGGGGAAGTCTACTGGAGGTGTACGGTCGGACAAAAGGGTGGGTTTGCGGTCGCGGAGAAGGCGGTGTGGGCTTGGATCTTACACCCGGCCTCACACCAAAGGAAGTGTGGACGGGAAAGCTTGCACCTGGTTGGCAACAAGGATAAGGTCTCTTATGGGAAAAGTAACGCACCTCTGCGGAGGATACCGAATTGTGATTGTCACTCCTCGTTCCGGGAAGGAAGCTGCGAACGCGGCAGGAAAGGAACTCCACGAAGTTCGGTCAACTCCGTGAAGACCGACGGACATAGTTTTCAGAATAAAATAAACCTTTTGAAGAAATGTTTACAAAAACTTGCATTGGCCTATGACTTTCTGGTCTATGGCCGTAGCTAGTGCATAATACACATATTTCCTAATATGAACTTGCTGAGTACGCTCGTACTCATTCTATCTCGTTTGAACCCCCTTCTTAGAGCAAGGCACCGAAGGAGAAACTACCGTGGAACTCGAAGACAAAGGAGTCAACTGCAACAAGATGAAGAATCCAATCAAAGAAGTCAATGGAGTCAACTTCGCATCGGCTATAATGGAAACCTAGACTAGTAGTAGAAGGGAACCTTTCCCAAATCATAGCACCTAAGTAGCTAGATTTCTATAGCAAGCCAAGTAGCTCTTAAACTTGAGTTAGCAATAAGATAGACTACGAGTCATTCTTCTGGAGTTTTATTTGAAGTTTTACCTCACTGTAAAGTAGGAGGCTGTGTGGATCTTATGTAAACAGTTCGTGTGTACTTCTATAGACATACCTTGGACTCGCATATGTTTCTGTTGTACCACTCTGAGAGATGTAATATGAGTGGAACAGTGATTCACTTGTGTTATGTCAACGACTTGTGTACTACACCATGCAGTGGTACGCTGGGTCACCACATTGATACACAAGCAACAACATCATATAAGATAAATCAGTCAATTAAGTGTATAAGCAAACATGTAGCCCATGATGATCACAAGATCATCCAAAGCCACAGAGATAAGCAGTAACCACTGCAAGCATCAGTAGATGCTTTACCAAGCAAGAACATGCACCAGCACCAGAGATGAGGCACACATGCACTGAGATGAGCACCAGCCAGGCACAGACAACAGGTTAGTATGCAAAGAACAAGCAGCTGATGATCAATGGATCATCAGAGCTTGCTGGAGCCTGCCAAAGCATGCTAGAGTCAAGCCTAGCATCAGTAATTAACCAGTCACTGAATAATACACCAAGTCTTAACTGAATTAAACAGAAACTGAATATATAAATTATAATTGTATCCAGAAGCACATCAAAGAAGTGATGTGTTACTGAATCCAACTACCCAAGCAGCACATAGCAACAGCAGCTGAAGCAACATGGCAAGCCATGAGCATCCCAGCCTGCTCATGAGCAATTGCATTAGAGCCACATCAGTAACAACAGCATAAGCACAAGCATAGGAGTAGCTGCAGGCAAGAGACACATGCATGAGCAGGCCAGTAGCATCTAGGAATTTCACAGAACCATGCACAACAAGTAGGAAGGAGCAACATAGGCTAGAACAATAGCAGAGCAGTAGCATAGGCATGCCCACAGAAGCAGCACAGAGCAGCATCACAGAGCAGCAGCACACATCAGTAACAACAGCACATCACCATGGATGCCAAAGCAACCAGTGTTGACTGAGGAGGAAGAACAGACGAGAAGGAGAGGGTGGAGCACATACCTGGGCGAGCAGACAACAGTCGCAGCCATGGCGGCCACGGCGGCACACGCCGGGCGCCAGGCCCGGCCAAACCAGGCCACGATGATGGCGTGTATTTCACACGTTCGTTGGGCAACCCCAAGAGCAAGGTATGATGCGCACAGCAGCAAGTTTTCCCTCAGAAAGAAACCAAGGTTTATCGAACCAGGAGGAGCCAAGAAGCACGTTGAAGGTTGATGGCGGCGGGATGTAGTGCGGCGCAACACCGGAGATTCCGGCGCCAACGTGGAACCTGCACAACACAACCAAAGTACTTTGCCCCAACGAAACGAGTGAGGTTGTCAATCTCACCGGCTTGCTGTAACAAAGGATTAACCGTATTGTGTGGAAGATGATTGTTTGCAGAGAAAATAGTAAAAACAAGTATTGCAGCAGATTTGTATTTCAGTATTAAAGAACAGACCGGGGTCCACAGTTCACTAGAGGTGTCTCTCCCATAAGATAAAAGCATGTTGGGTGAACAAATTACAGTCGGGCAATTGACAAATAGAGAGGGCATAACAATGCACATACATGACATGATAAGTATAGTGAGATTTAATTGGGCATTACGACAAAGTACATAGACCGCCATCCAACCGCATCTATGCCTAAAAAGTCCACCTTCGAGGTTATCATCCGAACCCCTTCCGGTATTAAGTTGCAAACAACGGACAATTGCATTAAGTATGGTGCGTAATGTAATCAACAACTACATCCTCGGACATAGCGCCAATGTTTTATCCCTAGTGGCAACAAGCACAACACAACCTTAGGGGTTTCGTCACTCCCCAGGTGTCAATGCGGGCATGAACCCACTATCGAGCATAAATACTCCCTCTTGGAGTTAAAAGTAAAAACTTGGCCGAGCCTCTACTAGAAACGGAGAGCATGCAAGATCATAAACAACACATATGTAATAACTTGATAATTAACATGACATGGTATTCTCTATCCATCGGATCCCGACAAACACAACATATAGAATTACGGATAGATGATCTTGATCATGTTAGGCAGCTCACAAGATCCAACAATGAAGCACAATGAGGAGAAGACAACCATCTAGCTACTGCTATGGACCCATAGTCCAGGGGTGAACTACTCACTCATCACTCCGGAGGCGACCATGGCGGTGTAGAGTCCTCCGGGAGATGAATCCCCTCTCCGGCGAGGGTGCCGGAGGAGATCTCCGAGAATCCCCCGAGATGGGATCGGCGGCGGCGGCGTCTCCGGAAGGTTTTCCGTATCGTGGTTTTTCGTATCGGGGTTTCGCGACGGAGGCTTTAAGTAGGCGGAAGGGCAGAGTCGGGGGCCGGACGAGGGGCCACACCATAGGGCGGCGCGGGCCCCCCGGGCCGCGCCGCCTTGTGGTGTCGCCACCTCGTGGCCCCACTTCGTATGTTCTTCGGTCTTCCGGAAGCTCCGTGGAAAAATAGGCCCCCGGGTCTTTGTTTCGTCCAATTCCGAGAATATTTCGTTACTAGGATTTCCGAAACCAAAAACAGCGAGAAAACAGGAACCGGCACTTCGGCATCTTGTTAATAGGTTAGTTCCAGAAAATGCACGAATATGACATAAAGTGTGCATAAAACATGTAGGTATCATCAATAATATGGCATAGAACATAAGAAATTATCGATACGTCGGAGACGTATCACACGACAAGCACCGCAACGCCCAGTACCATCACGGCGAGGATCACGGAGGCACCACAGCATCAGGGACGCCGGTGAGTGGTGGAACGTCGCGAACCCGTGCAACCCTAGTTGCATTAGGGTAGGAGGCGAACGGAGGCAACCTCAAATCACGGATCGACGTGGACCACTAGGCGCGCCGTCGTGAGGCGGTTCGATTACGACCGGTCTCGTCGCCGGAGACGGCCGGAGGAGGCTAGAACAAAGCGGCGATGGCGGCGGCGACCGCAGTGTCGCGGGAGAGCTAGGGTTCGTCGAGGAGGCGCGGGGGAGAGAGTGGTGCGACCGAACGGGTCGGACCAGGCCAGTGGGTCTAGCCCAACCCACTGGGTTTCACCGACAGGTGGGCCCAGGGGCAATTTGGTCATTTCCAAATTTTATTTAAACTGAAACTTTGACCAAAAATTTAAAAATTGATTATAACTCTAAAAAAATAGAGAAAAATGTGCAAACCATTTAAAATTTTATTCTCTATCTAAATAAAATATGAGATAGAATTTTTGAGACCGTAAAATTTGAACCATTAATAAAGAACCATTAAAAATAAGACCATATTTTTAATGATTAAATAAGTCCATAAATTCAAAAGGACCTCAAAATAACTTGGCAACATTCCAAGTTAATATGTAAATTGTTCTTATTCGACACCTCCGACATGAAATAACAAAACACCGGGAAGGGGGGAACCTAACCCTAAAAATGGAAAGCATGCATATTGCAAAATTTAACCATTGCCCTTATCGGACAATGATGCTATCTTTCAGAACTAGAGGACAAGGGTCAGTCCACACCATCCAACTGCAATACTTTGCAGTCTTCAGGCAAGTTCATCGCTTGTTCATGTTACTTTGAGTATTTTTGCCAAATTACTTGCAAAGTACTATGCTTATCACTCGTGCATGAAAAGCAAAGATATTAATTTCATAACTATGAATATGACTATGTGGTGGGCAATAGAACCATGGTATGAGTATGGTGGAGGTTTCATTGCAAGGGTTTATATCCATCTAGGCAACCAATGTCGTCCAGTGATTCTTGTGTCGTAAAACTCGTGTTAACCATAAGATCGGGAGTGGGACGGAGTAGTCAATTGTACTTCTTCCTCTCGTACATCAACGGACGCGCTTACCATAGTCACTTGAATCCTAAGGGACAAGCGGAGTGGTTGGGGAGCCCTAAGTCCCCACGGTAATGCGGTCTATGAGGGTTTGCAACGACCAGCGAAGAAATCAGGTCGAGAACCTGGTTATTGTCGAGGTCGGAAGGTATCGATAGGGGTACGCTGACCGGCGAGGACCCAAGGTCGAAATTGCAACAAAGGGTGGGTGTGCGAGGTTGCGAAGGAGTATAATTTGGCTAGGACCTTATACCGGGCCTCACACCACGGAAGTGTGGACGGGAAAGCTACCCGGTTGGCACCAAGGATTAAGATCTCTTATGGGTAAAGCAACACACCTCTGTAGAGTGTAATGAATCGTGACATGTCACTCCTTGTTCCGGGATTTGGAACTGCGAACACTGCCGGAAAAGAACTCCATGAAGTTCTAGTAAACCGGTGAAGGCTGAGGGACATAGTTCCTCTGAATAAAAGAAACCTTTTGAAGAAATGATTATGAAAACCTGCATTGGTATTAAACTTTCTGGTCTAATGCCGTAGCTAGTGCATTAAACACCTCTTTCCTACAATGAACTTGTTGAGTACGCTCGTACTCATACCTCTTATAATCTCCTGCTTAGATTGTCTGAATCACCTTGAGGAAGCAACCGAAGGACCAGACGGAGCAGATGGGATCTGCTACGAAGAACCAGACCTCTCTGGAGGAATAGAGGGGGTCTACTACCTAACCGTCTGCGGAACCGGGGAGGTTCCAGAAGGAGAACAAGTGTGAACCACCGTAGTGATAGTAGTAATCGAGCAACACGAACTCTTCAGCATTTAGCTGCTCGAGTCCAATAATGTATAACTTATGAGACTTCTATTAAGTAAGTTAAGTAGGGTTCAACCCAAACCTAGGAGTAAACCTCTATGGACCCCGGAGGAGCTCCAAGTTAATGTTCATATATGGATTGTAATAATATGTGTATGAGTTTGAGACCAGCTATGTTTCTCTTGTACTACTCTGAGGGATGTAATATTTGTGGATTGGTACTTCGCGAATGTTATATCAATGAATGGCATACTACAACATGCAGTGGTATCCAGGGTCACCACATAGAGGATCCTATTTATAATACGATGGAGTGGTCTCGCTCATGAAGGAGAGGAGGCCATGTCCCTACTCTACGGAGACCCACGGGTCCAAATATGTATCCCATACTCGGATGGGATGATTTTTTTACTTTAGACGTCATGACATGGTCATAATGTTGTCGGACTAGTGTTGGAGGCATGGGGGAGTTACCCCGTACCTGATTGCGTGGGGCGTGACCAGAGGGAGTACTGAGGCCCTCTTCGGTCTGTTCATGATGACGCCGTGGCGACAATGTCATCACATAGTGACATAGGCATCCCCAATGGGCCTGCCGAAGATAGTACCCGGGGTTTACTGAAGGCCTACTACTCGAAGAATAAGAAGATTCGGAAGCCCAAGATATTGTTAAGGAAAGCTAGAGTTGTAATAGGAAGTAATCTTTGTAATCTTGCGGGAGGAGTTAGAAACCTACCCGAACTCTGTTACTTGTACGATATGAATCCCTCGACACCACCTCCTATATAAGGGGGGGTCGAGGGACAAAGAGATCATCGAATCATTGTTTCTCAAACCCTAGTTCGTAATCGTCGAGTACTTTTCGGCTGAAACCTTCGAGATCTACTTGCCCTCTACTTCCAACTAAACCCTAGTCTACAACTCGTAGGCATTGATAAGTTAATACCTTGTCAATTGGCGCCATCTGTGGGAATTAGAGGCGTCAAGGATCCGATCTCGATGGCACGTTCAAGATCGTCGACTTCATCAACCGCAAACAACGCAATGGATCAAGGTAAACAGATCGCAACTGGTTTTGTCGATTTTGTTCCTCACCCACCCTCCCGTTTGGATGCATATGCACATCTGGAGGAGCCTATGGAGGTGACGTTCGGAAGGTTTCGCTTTCGCGTCGAAAAAGAAGGATCGTATCGTGTCGAAATCCCGATTTCGTCGGGATCATCGGCGGTCGATTCCGATTTTTCAAGTTATACATCGTCAACCGAATCAGGAGAGGAAGAAACTTCGTCGTCACGCTTCATCAGCACTAGGGCAAGAGAAAAACTCGCCAAGATTTTCAGCGACATGTCGTTTGAGTCATCTGCGGACTCCTATATAAGCGATGGCTCAAGCAGTGTCGACAGCTACAGCTTCATCGACAAATCTACTGCAATGGGCAAGGTCTTCACCAGTCTAAACGATGGTGTCACCAAACCCAACATAGATCTGAATATAAAGCATCATCAGATTTATGTTATCGGAGAGCCAAGCCGTGACAAGGAGGAAACATCTGAGGCTTTCGACGATTTGGGAAATCCATACGTTGATCCCTCTAATCTGCGACAAGGTCTAGGCAGTAAATACGTCGGCCCTGAGCCTCGCGATAGAGTTCAGCTTCCGCAGGCAGCATGGGATAGAGCCGCAAAAGCTATGGATGGCTCAGAACCAATGGCTACAACGGCCATGCCAGCAGAGTTGCAAGCATATCAATATAGGCTCGCACGAGCTGCAAGGGAATTGCAAAAACAGACAGAAGCTTTAAATAGAAGAAAGGAGGCATCCTCCGCGTCAAGCAGGCGAAGGGCGGAGTTAAGTCGACAATCTGGAACATCGGGAGATAGCCACAGAGAAGCTCGGAACAGAGCAAGGTCAAGATTGCAACACATACCTGAAGGAGAAAGAGAGTACTTGGTTCAAAATCTCGACATGTCTTTTATGTCGATAGATACAAGAGGGAACATTATCCCCAAGACACCATAAGCTAGGTATATGGCGACACAAGCCTTTATCCTCGCATCTAGGCCACCTCCAGGAGATCCAAGGGAGGCACTGTACAACATGGCAGTGGCAGGAGCTGAAGCCATGAGAACGGCGTTTGCATCAACACCGCCGTAAGGAGCAAGCAAGGCAAAATAGTCCACGACCTGCGGCAGCAGCAAGCAGCAAATGTCGAAGGAACAAGTGGAGCAAGAGACACGGCAGCACAAGCAAGGGTAGACAGAGCACGGCAAAGCGAAGGGAACATCGGTATTCCCCAGAGTTAAACGACGAGGATATGTGCGGTTTGCCGTGCTTCACAAGGAGAGTACGAAAAACTCGAGTCCCTTCGGGATTTAAGTTGCCTGACAATTTCAAGAAATTCGACGGCCTGCAAGATCCAGAGGATTGGCTAGTTGATTACCTCGAGACGGTGAAGTTAACTGGAGGGACCAGGGCAACAGCCATGCAAAGCATCCAAGTGCATTTAAGTGGGGCCGCACGATCTTGGATCAAAAAGCTTCCTCCAGGGTCTATCGACAGCTGGGATAGCTTTGAGGACATATTCATCAAGAATTTCCGATCCACCTGCAAGAAACCCGCGTCTCTAGAGGAGTTACGGGCGTGTCGACAGAAGCCAGACGAGCCAATGAGAAAATATATCCAAAGGTGGAACATCATCAAAAACTCGGCAGAAAATATATCTGACGAGAGGGCAATAGATGCATTTGTCGCAGGGATCAGGCGCGGAGATTTTGTCGAAGATTTGGGAAGAACTAATCCAAAGACAGTATCTGCATTAATGGAAATAGCAAACAGATGGGCAGATGGAGAAGATGCTGTCCACAACAAACGGCATAGGTCGCCAGAGGAGGACCGCGGTCGAAATTATCAACCAAGGCGACGATTTCCTCGGCAGTACTCGAGTTATGATGCTCCAGGTCAAATCTCGGCTGGTTTCCGAGCAAGTGCAGGAGGAAACAACAGAGATGATTACCAGAGAAGTAATGAGCAACGAGGCGACAATAGAGATGAATCTCGACACAATAGGCAAAATAGCGGGCTAAGGTTCCAGAGGCCTTTTATGTCTCCCGAAGAAATGATGAACGGGCCGTGTCAGATGCACTTTTTCCTCGACAACAATGGAAAAAGACAGTCGGGACATCTGCAGAAGGATTGTCGAAATTTCCAGGCAATGCTGAGATATGCGGGGCATGCTAATGCTCAGGCAGCGCAAAGAAATCCTCGAGAACCCAGAAGTGAGGTTCACCTACCACCTCCTCCCGCGATAACAGATGACAATCGACATCAGCTAAGAATAGCGGCGGCGCCTGCACCACCACCTTACGTTGATCCCAACTCTAATGGAGCGGTCTCGATGATTCGGAAGGGAAGGCCATCCAATAGAACTCGGAAAGTAATCTCGCGACAGTGTTCATGGCAGAGAAAATGCCTCCACCAACAGTTGAGTACCTTAATTGGTCGGGGCAAGACATTGGCTTCACTATAGCAGCATCATCCGCAGCAAGTTCCTCGACCAGGGCAGTCAGCACTCATACTACCAGCGGTCATCGCAGGATTCGACGTGTCTCGCGTGTTTATAGATGGTGGCAGCAGCTTGAACCTTATGTACGCAGATACATTAAGGAAGATGAATATATCCCTAGCAAACCTGAAACCAACAGACACGAGATTCCACGGCATCACACCAGAGAAGCCAAGCTATCCGTTGGGGAAGATTAATCTCGACGTTCAGTTTTGGGACCCGAGAAAATTATAGAATCGAGAAATTGGAGTTTGAAGTCGTAGATTTCCCGTCACAATACCACGCTCCGTTGGGACGACCAGCATATGCTAGATTTATGGCGGTACCACATTACACGTACCTATTGTGGAGGATGCCCGGACCCAAGGGACCAATCACAATCAAAGGAAGCTTCGCCCTAGCCGATAAATGTGACAAGGATTTTCATCGACTGTCAGAAACTTTCGGGATGCAAGCTGAGTATTTGGCATCAAGGCTCATGACTGACTACGACGTGTTGCCAGACGTAGGAAGGCCAAATAAAGAATCAACTTTCAACACTGAGAAAAATTCTAAGGATGTGCAGATTCACCCGACAGATCAAAAAAAGACGACATCCATCGCAAATGACATGGACCTCGCATAGGAAAGCGCACTCGTCGAGTTCCTCCGTGAGAACTGGAAAATCTTTGCATGGTGTCCAGCTGATATGCCAGGAGTACCCAGGGAACTTGCCGAGCACCACCTAAACTTGGATCCACTAGCGAGACCAATCAAACAACCTTTGCGACGTTTTTCGGAACCAAACCGCAAAGCTATGCTGTCAGAAATCGATCGGCTAAGAGAAGCTGGTTTAATCAAAGAGCTGCATACAGAGGCCACATGGGTAGCAAATCCAGTGTTGGTGCCGAAGAAAAACACTAAAGTCCTTCGCATGTGCGTCGATTTTACGTGTCTCAATAAACATTGTCCAAAGGATCACTTCCCCTCCCGAGGATCGACCAAATTATCGACTCCACGGCAGGATGCGAACGTCTTTCCTTCCTGGACGCGTATTCTGGTTATAACCAGATTAGATTAAAAGAAGAAGATGAAGTAAAAACAGCATTCATCACACCTTACGGAGTGTTTTGCTACAAAACAATGCCTTTTGGTTTGAAAAACGCGGGAGCAACGTATCAGAGGATGATGCAGAAGTGTTTGGCAACACAGATTGGAAAAAATGTGCAAGTATACATTGATGATGTAGTCATAACGTCAAAAAAGGGGACGACGCTGATCGAAGATCTCAAGGAAACTTTTGATAACCTCGACAAATTCTGCCTCAAGCTAAACCCGACGAAATGTTCTTTTGGCGTCCCAGCAGGAGAACTTCTTGGTTTCCTAGTTTCAGCAAGAGGGATTGAAGCAAATCCCGACAAAATACAAGCCATCGTAACGATGAGGAAGCCAACCAAGTTAAAAGAAATACAAGCAATTAACTGGGCGAGTCGCAGCTTTGAGTAGATTCGTCGCCAGGCTGGGAGAAAAAGCACTACCGTTCTACGCCTTGATAAAGCAAGGGGAGAAATTCCAGTGGAACGAAGAAGCCGATAGAGCTTTCGAGGATCTGAAACGCACAATCTCGACACCACCGGTCCTGGTGGCGCCGAAGGAAAAGGAACCTCTCCTGTTGTACATCGCGGCCACACCCCAAGTGGTTAGCACGGTGCTAGTTGTCGAAAGAGAAGAAGAAGGAAAACTCCATGGAGTGCAAAGGCCGGTATATTTCATTAGTGAAGTTTTATCGCCTTCCAAACAGCGGTACCCGCTAGCATCGTAAACTAGCATATGGAGTGATTACAACAAAGCAAGAAAGTTGCGCCACTATTTTTCGGCACACCCGATAATAGTAGTCAATGAAGCACCTCTCTCAAATATACTGAACAATCCAGAAGCTACAGGGTGTGTCTCCCTTTGGGGAATAGAACTTTCCCCTCGGGACATCACGTATGAAAAAAGAAAGGCAATCAAGTCGCAAGTTTTGCCAGACTTCATCGCAGAATGGATGGAGCTGCAAAACACGGGACCCCCAGATTTGTCGAGAACTTGGACCATGAACTTCGACGGATCCAAGAGAGTAGAAGGAGCTGGCGCAGGAGTGATACTTATATCACCTGAAGGCGACAAGTTAAAATATGTCCTACGGATGACGTTCCCAAACGCATCCAACAATGAAGCAGAATACGAAGCCCTCATACACGGGATGAAGATGGCGAAAGCTTACGGTGCAACTCGACTAAAAATCTTTGGCGACTCACAATTGGTGGCTCAGCAAGTTATGAACCAATGTGATGCAGTCAATGATAGCATGATAGCATACAAGGAGGTGTACAATGAGCTTGAGAAGCGGTTTGATGGATGCGAGGTAAATCACATCGCAGATTGAGCAACGATGAAGCCGACGTCCTCGCAAACATCGGGTCGCAAGTGCCTTGCAATCCCACCAGGCGTATTTTGGGAAGAAATAGCGGAGAGATCAACGAAGCCGAAGAAGATGCAGAAAAAAGCAAAAGAAGAAAAAACTTCGGCGTCTCTCAAAGAAACCGTGGAGGACGAAGAGGACCAAGAACTTGTGATGATGGTAGAAGTTCCTTCGATGCAAGCGTACATATCGTATATCCTCAGGAAGGAAATACCCGACGATCCAGTTGCAGCAAGGCGAGTTATTCGAAGATCCAAAGCTTTCACAGTGGTCAAAGGGGAGTTATATAAGCGAAGTATTTCAGGCGTCTTGCAAAGGTGTGTCACACCCGAAGAAGGAAGAATAATCCTAAAAGATGTGCATGAAGGAATATGTGGTCACCACGCAAGCAGTCGAGCTATTGCAGCCAAGGTTTTTCGGGCAGGATTCTACTGGCTGACAGCAATCGAGGACGCAAAAGAGATAGTACGAACTTGCGACGCGTGCCAGAGATTTGCCGCAAAACCGCACTCTCCGGCGGCAGAGCTAATGCCAATACCATTGTCGTGGCCCTTTGCCCAATGGGGACTCGACATGGTAGGCAAGTTGCACAAAGCTTCGCCAGGAGGATATGAGTACCTGTTGGTTGCTGTCGACAAATTCACCAAGTGGGTAGAAGCAAAGCCAATAAATTCACCAGATGCAGCATCAGCAATAAAGTTCGTGAAGGGCATCGTTTTTCGATTTGGAGTACCTCACAAAGATCGTCACAGATAATGGCAAGCAACTTCACGTCGAAGGAGTTCAAGGCGTACCGTGCGTAAGTAGGCATCAAATTGCACTTCGCGTCGGTTGCACATCCCCAAACTAATGGTCAAGTCGAGAAAGCCAATGGTATCATCTCGCAATGGCATTAAAAACGTCCGCTAGGACCGCTTGAAAAGGCTCGACACACCCGGCCAGAAGAATTGCCAAGTGTTTTGTGGAGCATCCGGACAACACCAAATACGGCGACACAAGAAACCCCGTTCTTCCTCGTCCACGGAGCTGAAGCCGTACTACCAATTGAAATAGAGCACGATTCTCCAAGAGTAACAGAGTATGACGAAGAAACATCACGAAAAGTTCGGGAGGATGATATGGATGCACTCGCTGAAGCTCGAGATGAAGTACTATCACGAGTCACCAAATACCAGCAAGACCTGAAGAACTACCACAGTCGACGATTGCGGCCGAGATCTTTCCAGGTCGGCGATTTGGTCCTACGGCTCAACCAAAGCAAAGTACGAGAAGCTCGAGTCACCATGGTTGGGACCTTACGTCGTCACGGAAGTCATCGATGGAGGAGCGTACAGGATCAAGGACAAGAAGACAGGGGTTCCCGAGAAAACCCCCGGAACGTGGCGCAGCTCGAGCGGTTCTACGCCTAGAGCTGAAATATAGTCCTTCTCGTGTAAAAATACAATGTACCGAAATGCCCGCGAGTTTTCGGACGCACTCTTTTCCTTTTCGGGGCACCGAGTGGGGCCGGAAAGGTTTTTAATGAGGCGGGCTCGCGGTGCTGCAATATAATAAAGATAGTGGAGATATACTTCTTATTCTTCGACACGCTCGGGGGCTCAACGCCTTCAAGTCTCAAAATACGTACAATATAGACAAACTAGACTTACCGAAATATTTCGCCTTGGTACACTAATACCTCGCCAAATATAAAAATCGGAAGCTAACAATTATAAATATAGTGTACACGTCAAAAATCTTATTGCTCTGGTCCAAGAACCTCGCAACAAAAATATAGAACTCCGACACTAAGATACTCGAGGGCTTGCAATCCATCAATGAAAAAACAAGGATGTCTTATAACAACAGAAGGAAAAATCTTCGAGATGGAAAAAACAGTACAAACTCTAGCCAGAAGGCTCGGGGGCTCCAACAATATAGAGCACTTTGCAATATACAACAAATTTCTTCGGAAATAAAAAAGAAATCAAAAAAGATAGAGACACAAGGTTTTGCAATATGGTACAAATCAGTCAAAGCCTAAAATACTATCTATGGACAAGCCTCTGGTTGTTTTATGTTCAGCATAGGACCCCTTGACGAAGAATTCTGAATCCATCCGAAGAAGCTCATCTATCATCGACTCGGCCACAGGAGTTACCATCTCATTGATTGTGTCAATATCATTTTTTCGCCGCGATTTCTTGGCCAGGCAATCAGCAACAATCTTCGTCAGGTCTAATTTTGGATGACAAATATTTATCATAATCATGGCGAACCTTGCTCCAGCAGTCAATTGAGCTCGCACAAAATTATGAATGCGGGGAGCATCTCTGAATATCTCCAAGCAATTCAGGAAGAGTTTTGGGAACCTCATTTCGAGGAAACAAAGTCTTGTAAACAAGGGTTAATGTTGTCGTGCAAAAATTGAGAAATTCGCGCACTTGGCAAGCACGATCTTGAAACCTGACAATCTGCTGGGTTCGTTCAGGGGTGGCCCAGAATAAACAGCCATGGTTAAGGGAAAGATTGACAAGAAGATTCGTTCTCTCGTTTACTCTTCGATCTTCGGCGGCAGCATCAAAAACCGAGCCTATTAAGCGACAAGGCAAGAAATTTGAAGAAGGGCATAGCAAAATAAAGAGGAGGCATTGTGAGGTTGGAAAAACATACCTAACATATCTATGCTAGCTTCCAACATTAGCTCGAGCATGCTATTTTCTCGGGTAGTGGCTCCCTTTGCTTCCAATACAGCAGTATCCTTGGCAGCCATAGCCTTTTTGGCTTGTTGGAGAGCAAGTTTTTCTTGTTCGGACGCTTTCCGAGATTGTTCCATCATTGCCAGAGTTTGTTTCTTCATGGATTGAAGTTGTTGTCGAAGTTCTTGCAAATCTTCCGACAAATGTTTGCTTGAAGAACCTTCGAGGGGATTATCATCGACTAGTATTTTCTTCGAGAAGGAAGACGCAGGTGAAGCATCGGCGAGCAAGGGTTGGTCGAATAATTATCAAATATTAACTCGGAAAAGAAAGTCCCAGGATCAATGATAGTACCAAGAGGAATTTCATTGATTTCTAGAAAGTTTACACGGACATTACAAAAGAAGTTCTCCAAAGGGACTAACAGTGGTAATTGTTGCCAAGGCTAAAATGGCGACAACAAGCAAAAGAAATAGAGAAAGCAAAGGAAAGAAAAAGCAAAGGCATTCAACTAGACCTCCGGCCTTGATGAGCTAGGAGTTGAAGATGGCTTGATCCCGAGATAGGCCAGGATTTTCTTCGTGTTGGGCTTGGCTGCCTTGATCAACGACCTCCATTTTGATTGTTCTATCTCGCTCGGTGTCGCCTACCTTCATCCAAGTCAACAGCTTGTTGACCGTCGCTGACCAAGGCAATAGTGTTCTCAACAACAACCTTCATGTTCTCCTGACGCATCTTCAGTCCAAGATCCTCTGGTGGATTGAAGTCCTTGGCAAGGGCAAGGAAAGTCTTAGGCTCCTCTTTCTTCGGGAAGAAGTAGGGGAACAACTTCGACAATCCCGCGTCAGCATTCACCACGCCTTCGCGAATTTCTTGGCCATGAAATTCCAGATAAGACAAGCGCCAAGCGCGAGGATCATTGGTGGGATTCTCAAGGTCAAAATCTTGGCTTGTTTGACCTGCCATAAAAATTATATGTTAGTTGACAGCAAGTAAAAACAAAAGAAAGCAAGTCTTAAGAAAAATAGAAGGGATCAACAAAGTTACCGAGGAAGCGACGATTTTGTGTGTTCAAGCGCTTGAGGATTCCCTTTTCACGGGTGTCCTGTGCGGCTTTGTGCTCGTTTAAAGCAGCTTCAACATCATCAAGTTTCTTCGCAGCTTCTTCGACACTGGCAGCTTTTGCTTTGGCCTCATCAGCCTCTACTTTTGCTTGGCTGGCATCAAGTTCGGCTTTCTTGCGAGCCGTTTCACTTTGCTCCAATTTCCGAGCAAGAGTGTCGGCAAGCCTGTTGGCCTCTCGCAAGTTTCTCTCGCCAAAATAGAAAAGAACAATCAAAATTGCGACAAAAATAGGAGCAAGCAGATTAGAAACAATGACAAAGAAAAAGTTGTTACCTTCCAGTCCTGCTGGCATATTCACGGTACCCAATGAATTGGGATCCAATGCGAACAAGCTCTTTGATCATGGGCTGTCAAAGAAGAATAGAGAAAGAAAATATCGGTACGAGAAAAATATGAAGGCACAAAAAGAAGTAAACAGAGGAAATATAGATACTAGCAGGAAAGTCAAAAACTTACATCATCTAAGAGCGAATGAGAAGAGCTACCCAATTGAGGGGCAGGCTCGATGATCGTTTCAACCCTTGTCCTTTTTGGTGAAGGAGCAAGGGGGCTTGAAGGAGGAGTGGTGGTGACGACGTTTTGTTGAGGAGGCGAGGATTCTTCTCCTTCAATTGGCGTCTCCGAAACAAGTAAAGTATGTGACGCGCTCGTCCGAGGAGCCACGTCACGAGTTGGTACTTCTTCCTCATCATCACTGCGATTAAAGATCGACAGCATAAAAAGCAAGATGAGACAAAAAACTTCGACTACAGAAATAAGGGGAAATCAAGGTGACTTACGAGCTGACGAGGGATGCGAGATATGGATCATAAGTTGCCTTCTGACGTGAAGGATCAACTTCTTCGGCTTTGGAAGTGCCGGAATCTTCGACGTCATTCCTCTTCCTTTTGCCTTTTGGAGAAACAGCGGGAGGAGGAGATAGTGCCGACTCAGTGCCTTCGGAAGATCCCGCATATTTTCGAGAATCCACGGGTTCATTCACAAAATACGGAGCTTCTTGATTGTCATCAGTGACAATAGCCCTTTCTTCGACTTCTCCACCTTCAGGAAGAGGAGGAAGCGAGACAAGGTCTGGATGATTCTGTGCAAAATAAAACAGGGAGAGATGTCAGAAAAGAAGTTACAAAAAAGATAGCAAAGCAACAACAAGACAATAGACAAAGATTACCTTGGGAAGTGGATTGGCGGCGCTGAATGGTGTCACACGGCAAGAAGAAGGGACAGCATCTTTTTTGCTGAGAGATGAATTTTTTTGGACAAGTCTTTCTAAATCCTTGACCTCCAAATTCACCGACATCCGATCTACGTCCTTGTCGCCGGCATATTGATGTCTACGGGAGCTTCTATTCTTGTAGACAGTGTTGGGCCTCCAAGAGCAGAGGTTTGTAGAACAGCAGCAAGTTTCCCTTAAGTGGATACCCAAGGTTTATCGAACTCAGGGAGGAAGAGGTCAAAGATATCCCTCTCATGCAACCCCGCAACCACAAAGCAAGAAGTCTCTTGTGTCCCCAACACACCTAATAGGTGCACTAGTTCGGCGAAGAGATAGTGAAATACAGGTGGTATAAATAAGTATGAGCAGTAGCAACGGTGCCGGAAAAGTGCTTGGCGTGTAGTGGATGGTGGTGGTATTGTAGCGAGTAGTAACTCGAAGAAACAAGAAACAAGCAGTAGTAACTCAGCAGTATTTAGGAACAAGGCCTAGGGATTACACTTTCACTAGTGGACACTCTCAACATTGATCACATAACAGAATAGATAAATGCATACTCTACACTTTTGTTGGATGATGAACACATTGCGTAGGATTACACGAACCCTCAATGCCGGAGTTAACAAGCTCCACAATAATGCTCATGTTTAAGTAACCTTCAGTGTAAGATAGATCAACGCTACTAAACCAAGTACTAGCATAGCATGCACACTCGTCACCTTCATGCATATGTAGGAGGAATAGATCACATCAATATTATCATAGCAATAGTTAACTCCATAATCTACAAGAGATCATGATCATAGCATAAACCAAGTACTAACACGGTGCACGCACTGTCACCTTTGCACACATGCAGGAGGAATAAACTACTTTAATAACAAATCACTAGAGTAGCACATGGATAAATTGTGATACAACATGCTGCAATCATAAAGAGATATAAATAAGCACCTCACTATGCCATTCAACAAGTGAATAAGTATTCCGTGAAATCTAGCCTAAGAGACCCACACGGTGCACACACTCGTCACCTTTACACACGTGGGACGAGGAGTCTCCGGAGATCACATAAGTAAAACTCACTTGACTAGCATAATGACATCTAGATTACAAGCATCATCATATGAATCTCAATCATGTAGGGCAGCTCATGAGTTTATTGTATTGAACTACATAGGAGAGAGATGAACCACATAGCTACCGGTACAGCCCCGAGCCTCGATGGAGAACTACTCCTCCTCATGGGAGCAGCAGCGGTGATGAAGATGGCGGTGGAGATGGCAGCGGTGTCGATGGAGAAGCCTTCCGGGGCACTTCCCCGCTCCGGCAGGGTGCCGGAACAGAGATCCTGTCCCCCAGATCTTGGCTTCGCGATGGCGGCGGCTCTGGCAGGTTTCTGTGGGTTTCGTCAATTGGTATCGGGTTTTCTGATCCAGGGGCTTTTTATAGGCGGAGAGGCGGCGCAGGAAGGTCGAAGGGGCGACGACACCATAGGGCGGCGCGGCCAGGGCCTGGGCCGCGCCGGCCTAGGGTCTGGGGGCCCAGTGCCCCCCCTCTGGTCCTTCCCGGGTGTTCTGGATGCTTCCGATGAAAATAGGAACTTTGGCGTTGATTTCGTCCGATTCCGAGAATATTTCGTTACTAGGATTTCTGAAACCAAAAACAGCAGAAAACAGGAACTGGCACTTCGGCATCTTGTTAATAGGTTAGTTCCGTAAAATGCACGAATATGACATAAAGTGTGCATAAAACATGTAGATAACATCAATAATGTGGCATGGAACACAAGAAATTATCGATACGTTGGAGACGTATCAGCATCCCCAAGCTTAGTTCTGCTCGTCCCGAGCAGGTAAAACGATAGCAAAGATAATTTCTGGAGTGACATGCCATCATAACCTTGATCATACTATTTGTATAGCATATGTAGTGAATGCAGCGATCAAAACAATGTATATGACATGGGTAAACAACTGAATCATAAAGCAAAGACTTTTCATGAATAGCACTTCAAGACAAGCATCAATAAGTCTTGCATAAGAGTTAACTCATAAAGCAATAATTCAAAGTAAAGGCATTGAAGCAACACAAAGGAAGATGAAGTTTCAGCGGTTGCTTTCAACTTATAACATGTATATCTCATGGATAATTGTCAATGCAAAGCAATATAACAAGTGCAATATGCAAATATGTAAGAATCAATGCACAGCTTCACACAAGTGTTTGCTTCTTGAGATGGAGAGAAATAGGTGAACCGACTCAACAATGAAAATAAAAGAATGGTCCTTCAAAGAGGAAAGCATCGATTGCTATATTTGTGCTAGAGCTTTGATTTTGAAAACATAAAGAGAGCATAAAAATAAAGTTTTGAGAGGTGTATGTTGTTGTCAACGAATGGTAGCGGGTACTCTAACCCCCTTGCCAAGCAAACCTTCAAAGAGCGGCTCCCATTTTATTTTATTTTTGGGTGGCACTCCTTCCAACCTTTCTTTCACAAACCATGGCTAACCGAATCCTCGGGTGCCTGCCAACAATCTCATACCATGAAGGAGTACCTTTTTATTTTAGTTTTATTATGATGACACTCCTCCCAACCTTTGCTTACACAAGCCATGGCTAACCGAATCCTTCGGGTGCCGTCCAACAATCACATACCATGGAGGAGTGTCTATTTTTGGTTAATTAATTTGGGATCGGGAATCCCATTGCCAGCTCTTTTTGCAAAATTATTGGATAAGCGGACGAAGCCACTAGTCCATTGGTGAAAGTTGCCCAACAAGATTGAAAGATAAACACCACATACTTCCTCATGAGCTATAAAACATTGACACAAATAAGAGGTAATAAATTTTGAATTGTTTAAAGGTAGCACTCAAGCAATTTACTTTGGAATGGCGGAGAAATACCATGTAGTAGGTAGGTATGGTGGACACAAATGGCATAGTGTTGGCTCAAGTATTTGGATGCATGAGAAGTATTCCCTCTCGATACAAGGTTTAGGCTAGCAAGGTTGTTTGAGGCAAACACAAGGATGAACTAGTACAGCAAAACTCACATAAAAGACATATTACAAGTATTATAAGACTATACATCGTCTTCCTTGTTGTTCAAACACCTTACTAGAAATTATCTAGACCTTAGAGAGACCAATTATGCAAACCAAATTTTAGCATGCTCTATGTATTTCTTCATTAATGGGTGCAAAGCATATGATGCAAGAGCTTAAACATGAGCACAACAATTGCCAAGTATCACATTACCCAAGACATTTATAGCAATTACTACATGTATCATTTTCCAATTCCAACCATATAACAATTTAACGAAGAGGAAACTTCGCCATGAATATTATGAGCTAAGAACACATGTGTTCATACGAACCAGCGGAGCGTGTCTCTCTCCCACACAAGCATGATGTAATCCAATTTATTCAAACACAAACAAAAACAAAAGCAAACAAACAGACGCTCCAAGAAAAAGCACATAAGATGTGACCGAATAAAAATATAGTTTCAAGAGAAGGAACCTGATAATTTTGTCGATGAAGAAGGGGATGCCTTGGGCATCCCCAAGCTTAGACGCTTGAGTCTTCTTGATATATGCAGGGGTGAACCACCGGGTGCATCCCCAAGCTTAGAGCTTTCACTCTCCTTGATCATAGTATATCATCCTCCTCTCTTGACCCTTGAAAACTTCCTCCACACCAAACTCGAAACAACTCATTAGAGGGTTAGTGGACAATAAAAATTCACATGTTCAGAGGTGACACAATCATTCTTAACACTTCTGGACATTGCATAAAGCTACTGGACATTAATGGATCAAAGAAATTCATCCAACATAGCAAAAGAGGCAATGCGAAATAAAAGGCAGAATCTGTCAAAACAGAACAGTCCGTAAAGATGGATTTTATTAGGCCACCAGACTTGCTCAAACGAAAATGCTCAAATTGAATGAAAGTTGCGTACATATCTGAGGATCACTCACGTAAATTGGCATAATTTTCTGAGTTACCTACAGAGAATTAGACCCAGATTCGTGACAGCAAAGAAATCTGTTTCTGCGCAGTAATCCAAATCTAGTACTTACTTTACTATCAAAGACTTTACTTGGCACAACAAAACACAAAACTAAGATAAGGAGAGGTTGCTACAGTAGTAAACAACTTCCAAGACACAAATATAAAACAAAGTACTGTAGCAAAATAACACATGGGTTATCTCCCAAGAAGTTCTTTCTTTATAGCCGTTAAGATGGGCTCAGCAGTTTTAATGATGCACTCGCAAGAAATAGTATTTGAAGCAAAAGAGAGCATCAAGAGGCAAATTTGAAACAAATTTAAGTCTAACATGCTTCCTATGCAAGGGAATCTTGTAAATAAACAAGTTCATGAAGAGCAAAGTAACAAGCATAGGAAGATAAAACAAGTGTAGCTTCAAAAATTTCAGCACATAGAGAGGTGTTTTAGTAACATGAAAATTTCTACAACCATATTTTCCCCTCTCATAATAACTTTCAGTAGCAACATGAGCAAACTCAACAATATAACTATCAAATGAAACATTCTTATCATGAGTCTCATGCACAAAATTATTACTACTCCCAACATAAGCATAATCAGTTTTATTAGTTGTAGTGGGAGCAAATTCAACAAAGTAGCTATCATTATTATTCTCATCAAGTGTAGGAGGCATATTATAATCATAATCAAATTCACTCTCCATAGTAGGTGGCACCAAAAGACCACTATCATTATAATCATCATAAATAGGAGGCAAAGTATCATCAAAGAAAATTTTCTCCTCAATGCTTGGGGGACTAAAAATATCATGAAAACCAGCTTCCCCAAGCTTAGAACTTTCTATATTATTGTCAACAATGGTGTTCAAAGCGTTCATACTAATATTACTACCAGCGTGCAAAGAAGATTTCATAGGTTTTTTAATTTTCGCATCAAACAATCCATGTTTTAAATCAGGAAATAGAATAAGAAGCTCACTCTTGTACATTATGCCAAACTAGTGTAAACAAACAAGAAACAACAAGATGCAATTGCAGGATCTAAAGGAAATAGCTTCGAGCACACACACGACGGCGCCAGAAAAATACTTTACCTGGGACCGTAGTATGAGAGCCTTTTACCTTTCCTCCCCGGCAACGGCGCCGTAAAAGTGCTTGATGTCTACGGGAGCTTCTATTCTTGTAGACAGTGTTGGGCCTCCAAGAGCGAGAGGTTTGTAGAACAGCAGCAAGTTTCCCTTAAGTGGATACCCAAGGTTTATCGAACTCAGGGAGGAAGAGGTCAAAGATATCCCTCTCATGCAACCCCGCAACCACAAAGCAAGAAGTCTCTTGTGTCCCCAACACACCTAATAGGTGCACTAGTTCGGCGAAGAGATAGTGAAATACAGGTGGTATAAATAAGTATGAGCAGTAGCAACGGTGCCAGAAAAGTGCTTGGCGTGTAGTGGATGGTGGTGGTATTGTAGCAGTAGTAACTCAGTAAAACAGTAAACAAGCAGTAGTAACTCAGCAGTATTTAGGAACAAGGCCTAGGGATTACACTTTCACTAGTGGACACTCTCAACATTGATCACATAACAGAATAGATAAATGCATACTCTACACTTTTGTTGGATGATGAACACATTGCGTAGGATTACACGAACCCTCAATGCCGGAGTTAACAAGCTCCACAATAATGCTCATGTTTAAGTAACCTTCAGTGTAAGATAGATCAACGCTACTAAACCAAGTACTAGCATAGCATGCACACCTGTCACCTTCATGCATATGTAGGAGGAATAGATCACATCAATATTATCATAGCAATAGTTAACTCCATAATCTACAAGAGATCATGATCATAGCATAAACCAAGTACTAACACGGTGCACGCACCGTCACCTTTGCACACATGCAGGAGGAATAAACTACTTTAATAACAAATCACTAGAGTAGCACATGGATAAATTGTGATACAACATGCTGCAATCATAAAGAGATATAAATAAGCACCTCACTATGCCATTCAACAGGTGAATAAGTATTCCGTGAAATCTAGCCTAAGAGACCCACACGGTGCACACACTGTCACCTTTACACACGTGGGACGAGGAGTCTCCGGAGATCACATAAGTAAAACTCACTTGACTAGCATAATGACATCTAGATTACAAGCATCATCATATGAATCTCAATCATGTAGGGCAGCTCATGAGTTTATTGTATTGAACTACATAGGAGAGAGATGAACCACATAGCTACCGGTACAGCCCCGAGCCTCGATGGAGAACTACTCCCTCCTCATGGGAGCAGCAGCGGTGATGAAGATGGCGGTGGAGATGGCAGCGGTGTCGATGGAGAAGCCTTCCGGGGCACTTCCCCGCTCCGGCAGGGTGCCGGAACGGAGATCCTGTCCCCCGGATCTTGGCTTCGCGATGGCGGCGGCTCCGGCAGGTTTACGTGGGTTTCGTCAATTGGTATCGGGTTCTCCGATCCGGGGGCTTTTTATAGGCGGAGAGGCGGCGCAGGAAGGTCGAAGGGGCGACGACACCATAGGGCGGCGCGGCCGGGGCCTGGGCCGCGCCGGCCTAGGGTCCGGGGGCCCGGTGCCCCCCTCTCGGTCCTTCCCGGGTGTTCTGGATGCTTCCGGTGAAAATAGGAACTTTGGCGTTGATTTCGTCCGATTCCGAGAATATTTCGTTACTAGGATTTCTGAAACCAAAAACAGCAGAAAACAGGAACTGGCACTTCGGCATCTTGTTAATAGGTTAGTTCCAGAAAATGCACGAATATGACATAAAGTGTGCATAAAACATGTAGATAACATCAATAATGTGGCATGGAACACAAGAAATTATCGATACGTTGGAGACGTATCACATATTTCCAGAGAGGATATTTGCGAGCCTGAAGCGGTTGCACTCTAGTCCTAAGAAAGTATGCAGTGATTTGGACACCCGATAACTCTTTGCCGCGAGTATTTTGCAACTCGTGGATACGAGCCATCAAGGTTTCTGTCGACGCCCTTTCTTCTTCGGTGGCCTCCGCGTCCCAGGAGCGGCGGCGAAAGATTTTCTCGGCGCCATCAAAAGGAGGGATGTTGTCCTCCGCACATCCATGGTTCTCCTCCTGAATGTACAACCACTTCTTGCGCCATCCTTGAACTGAGTCAGGAAGCTTGACGTCGAAGTAGTCAACAGTGGGCCGAACAGAAATTACAACGCCGCCTATATTATAGGCGACATTGGGCGAGCCATTACGGCGGCAGAAGAAAATGCGCTTCCATAGCGCCCGGCTAGGGCTGGACGCCAAGGAAGGCCTCGCAAAGAGTGATGAAAATGGAGATGTGAAGAATGGAGTTTGGCGTGAGGTGGTGGAGTTGCAGACCGTAGATAAAAAGCAGTCCACGGAGAAAAGGATGAATGGGGGCGGACAGACCGCGGATGAGGTGATCGACAAAACTAACCCGGTACCCCATTGGAGGGGTTGGGTAGCTCTCCTCACTGGGGAAGCACAATGCCTTGGGTTTCTTGCTGATCCCCAGCTTCTTCAGCATGTTGATGTCTTGAGTGGAAATTTTCGATCTTTCCCACTCCGCCGCCCCAAGATCCACGGCGGCCATGGAGGATTCCGGCGTGCTGTGCCTTGTCAATCGACGCGGTGGCATCAACAATGGCGCAGGGTTTGCAGTTTGGAGGCGAGGAGCTTAAGAGGTTGTGGATCGCAGGAGGAAATTTGCAGATGAGAGAAGGAGGACGGCGCGAGCGGAAGTGCTCAAGGAGGAAGAAGACGATCTTATATAGGGGTGCGGTGAAACGACGAACCGTTGGATAAGGAAAATGTGTGACAGATGATAGCCACGTGGCAACAAGGGTAAAAAAGTATTTTAACACTGAAGAAGTTACGGTACGTGCGCCAGGAAAAGCGGAGGACGTGTGTCCCCCACCTATACGACGTGTCAAGATAATGGATAAATTGGGCCCGCAAGGCAGCGGGAGAAAAACTTCTCGCGATTTTTGGACTTACAATCGTGGCTATCGTCAGCAATAACGTCACCTTGGCAGAAAGAAAAATTCGACTCAACAGCTGCATCAAAAAGCGACATGCAAAAATATTGGAGAGCCTTTGATCAAATACAAGTTTTTGGTCAAATGCTCGGGGGCTACTTTGGAAAAATGAAAAGATCAAGAAAGACAAAATAGAAATGGCGTGAGCCTATGATCAAATACAAATATTTGTTCATAGCCTCGGGGCTACTCCCATCGGGAGCGCTGTTCGCGCACCCGAGAAATTATAAAACTTCGGGAGAGAAAGAAAATATAGCGGCATAAAGTGTGGAGCCTACAACCAAGCACAAGTCCTTGGCTGTAGCCTCGGGGCTACTCCCATCGGGAACGCTGTTCGCGTGCCCGATGAAATTATAAAAAAGAAAGGAAGACAAAGTAATGAAAAGAAGAAAGATAGAAAAGCAAAAGAGTATATTTCGAGTTATAAATAACTCTGCATATACTCCCATCGGAGAGCAATATAAGTCATCTTTGACTCAATAAAATGTGCCATTCCATCAGCCGAATAAGCACTCGACAATATATTCTCAGAACGCCGAAGTTGCGATCAATTTCTGAATGCCGCAAAACTTTGCGAAGGTAAGACCCCAGATCTATTCTGTGAGGCATGGCGCCGTCTCTGACGTCGGTTTGCTACTTTTATCCGTATCAACAGATACGAAGAAAAATCCTAACGGACGCGTTAGGTACCCGATAAATATGACTGGGACTCGATAGAATGGTAAGACCTTAAGCGGCACCTGTCGAAGTTTGCACCAGTATCCCGAAATCATGTCCAGGGACGTGATTTTGAAGTAGGTTTTTGCGGATTGCCACTAGAGCAGTTAACTAGTACCTGATCCGTCAGATGAACTAGCCCCAACTACCATTATCCCTGTACAATATAGAAATTTATATGAAGAAATATAGAAAAGTTTACGTTGTCGAGTAAAAATAAACAGTGGAGATTTTCCCTGACTCTACGATTCAAGCAAAATCTCGGGGCTATCGACATAGGCATCCCCAATGGGCCTCGCCGAAGATAGTACCCGGGGTTTACTGAAGGCCCACTACTCGAAGAATAAGAAGATTCGGAAGCCCAAGATATTGTTAAGGAAAGCTAGAGTTGTAATAGGAAGTAATCTTTGTAATCTTGCGGGAGGAGTTAGAAACCTACCCGAACTCTGTTACTTGTACGATATGAATCCCTCGACACCACCTCCTATATAAGGGGGGGTCGAGGGACAAAGAGATCATCGAATCATTGTTTCTCAAACCCTAGTTCGTAATCGTCGAGTACTTTTCGGCTGAAACCTTCGAGATCTACTTGCCCTCTACTTTCAACTAAACCCTAGTCTACAACTCGTAGGCATTGATAAGTTAATACCTTGTCACATAGTCCTTGCATGGCCTGTTTTGCTTGTTCTTCTTCCCTTTCTACCCCTTATCCTCCTAGGGCAGTTAGGGAGCGACTCATGTTTCTTCTCTTGGATTCCGGAAGCCAGTGATGGTTATGGTTGCTCCCTATACTCGCCTTGGCTATGCGGAACTCAGGGTACCCTGTAGCTTAGTTCCCCGTCACACCTGAACTTTCAAACTTTTTTTGCAAAAATTGCACCGATCTATTAATAATCAACAACCGTAGTACAAATAGACCAAAAAATAATAAAAATACAAGTAGGTACTTGGAACACATAGCGAAGAATATATGGACACTAGCATGAGCCCAACGCGCACCATCGTCATCGCCCCTCCATCACCGGAGCGCGGCAAAGCTTTTCGTAGTAAATCTTGTTCTAGTAGACAGACAGAAAGTCATCGTGTTAAGATTTCAAAGGACTAATGCACTAAAGCAACAACCATCACTAACGATGATAAACCTAGATTGAAAATACTTACACGAAACGACATCGACGAATATAAAAACTGACGAGATCCTAGGAGATCCGCTGGGCACATAACTTCAGGGGCTTCCCTTAGCGCTAGATGTATCATCGGAACGAGGATAGGTAACCGCCGTCTCACCGTGCCGAAAACACACTGAAAAACAATCTAATTTATTTCCTTTTGGTGCTAGTTGCCGACTGCCGCTACATTCTTCGTATGTTTCCATGCCACAGATTTGTCACCACCTACTAGCCCCTTGGTAGCCCTGGCTGTCGGCTCGGCTGTCACACACAGCTCACCAATCATCTCCGCCACCATTCTCCACGACGAACCACCAGCGGAAACGGCACGCCGTGCCTGCCCTGCCAGAACCGCCGCGTTCTTCGCCGCCGGCACACTTGCCTCCCCTAGCATTATCTCCCGCACCGCCCTCGAAATCTCCTCGCTCTTAACCAGCCCTTCTCTAACGGTTTCACCACTTCTCTTCACGCTGACGCCGACCCTTAGTTCGTCGACGACCAACTTCGCGTTGAACGGCTGGTCAAACTCCATGGGCCACGCCGCCAACGGCACGCCGGCGCTGACGCTCTCCAGCACCGAGTTCCACCCGCAGTGGCTTAGAAATCCTGCAACACATTCGTGCTGCAGGATTGCCTGCTGGTTCACCCACCCTCTCGTCACCATGCCCCTCCCTCGGACCCGCTCCTCGAATCCTGTCCCAAGGCCGCCGACGCTATCATCTTCTGACCGCAGCGCCCATAGGAAGTTCACCTGCGCCTCCTCCAGCCCGCGCGCCACCTCCCTGAGCTGCGCCTCTGGTACTGCCAGCAGCGTCCCAAGCGCCACGAAGAGCACGGACTGGCCGGCCGCTGCCTTCTCGTCCAGCCACTGCAACCACGAGGGCTCCGTGCCATTGACGGCGACATGATCGTCGACGTCGGCGGAACATTCCCGGGCTAGGCGTAGCGGGCCGAGGGGCCAGGCCCTGGGCCCGATGTGCCGGTTCCAGCGCTCGATGTACCGGCTCTCTAGCCCGTCGAAGGTGTTCATGATCACGCCGCGGCTTCCGGCGACCGCCATCGCCATCTTCGCGTCAAGGGGTAGCATCGAGACGGGGGGTGGAGGGACGTCGGCGAGCAAGAACTTGACGTCGGGGAACTCCGGCACCGTGTAGGTACCGTCACCGGTGCCGTCGAAACCAGGCATGTCACGCACGAACGACTCCCGCATGACGTGCGCGAAGGCGGACGTGCCCAGGAACGACACCCTGGGGACGCCGAGCGCGGCCGCCGACGCTGCGGTCCAATACATGAACGGGTCGGCGATCAGCAGGCTGGCCGCGGGGCGCATGGAGGCGAGCGCCTCCTCGAAGCGCGGCTGCAGCGCCAGCGTGGACTCGGCGAAGTCGGCGAAGGCGGACGCCGACGCGACACCCTCCACGTTCTCCGCGCCCTGCGAGGCTGGGAACGGGAGCTCGACGACGTCGGCGCCGGCAGGCAGGAGGGACCGTACGAAGGCCGCGTTGCCTGGGGTGGTGAAGAAGGTCACGGAGGCGAGGCGCCGGCGGAGGAGGACGTGTGCGAGTTGGGTCAGCGGGATGGTGTGGCCTCTCGCCATGAGCGGGAAGATGGCCACGTGAGGCAGCTCAGCTTGAGCCATGCTTATCTGCTCTCTTCAGCGGCTTGATCGATGTGGTCATGTGATTCTCGGTTGTATATACTATATAGGCGGGCTGGGGTACGGATTTGGTGTAAATCAGGTGACTTATACCGTTTCAATGAATAAGGCTCACACGTATTTCAAGGTAAATTTTGACCATAAAAGTTGAGCACCAAAATCTTAATTATATTATATGTATATAGTATCGTTGGATTCATATTGAAAAGAACTTTTTAATGATGCTACTTTCATACAAACAATCTTTATCTATTTAAAGTAATTCTTGGTCAAACAAAAAACTCGTAAAACGAGAGCGCCTTATTCCTTGAAACGGAGGTAGTACTTAATAAGTTTAAGTCGAGCTTTTGAAGATTAGTATTTTGTGCTTGTAGATTCGTGCTCTGACTTTTGGGTTGTTTGTGTGTGTTTGTGTTGTTGTTGGCCCGATGCGTAGCGGGCTCTTGTTTTTTGCGGGTTTTGTGAAGTGGGCTCGTGGTGACGGTTCCTATCTATAAGGCGTCTTTCTCTCTCCCATGGAACCGCTTACCGCGCATTTCAGTTGCGCGTGTGTTGCAAACGACATATTTCCAGTTGCACGTGGGTTGCAACTGAGGTTTTTTCAGCTACACGTGAGTTGCAACTGATTTTGTTTTTCCAATTGCATGAGCGTTGCAACTGAGACTTTTTTAGTTGCATATGTTGCAACTAAGAATTTCCACATACATGTGGGTTGCAACTAAGAATTTTTCGTCGTAACTAAGAATTTCCACTTACATGTGGGTTGCAACCGATATTTTTTTTTCCAATTGCATGAGCGTTGCAACTGAGATTTTTCCAGTTACGTATATGTTGCAACTAAGAATTTCCACATACATGTGGGTTGCAATTCAGATTTTTCCAGTTACGCATGCGTCGCAACTAAGAATTTCCACTTACATGTGGATTGCAACTGAGTTTTTTCCAGTTACACGTAAATTGCTACTAAGATTTTTCTTATGTCTTAAATGGTTGCACAGATTATTTTTTCTAGTGAAAAATACGAACGCACAAAACTGGACGCCAAAATTAAAATAGTACACGGCTTAATAAGCTACTGATGTCAGCGACTTAGACTTATTAAGTCTCAGACGACTGATCTCTAGACGCTCCCTAAGTATATATATAAACGGGGCAGTTAACCATGATTGATCAACTAGCCAATAGGTCGTATGTCGTATGTACACATACTTCTACGATAAGTAATGTATATATTCATGGGATATTCACTTTGGCTCATAGGAGCATTTGCTCCCACTATGTGAATCTACATTTCGAAGTGTCAAAAAATTCTAAAGTAAAATTTTTCATGTACATCTACACAATTTTATGTTCGTGCACAAGTTTTCAAAAGAAACTAAAAAAATTTGTGGCTCCTGTAAAAAAGACAAATTTTGATGCTATAACACGACTACGTACAGGATATTTTTTTGTCTTTTTTGTACACGCCACATAAAATATTGTTTCTCCATGAAAACTTGTGCACTAACAAAGAATGTCATGATGTACACCAAAAAATTTATGTCGGAATTTTTTGACATTTTTAAAATTGTTTTTTAATTATTTTGTATAATGGGAGCATTTGCTCCTATGAGCCAAAACGCCACCTCCTTCATTCATATGCTATGATAATATATGTGCTAGCATCATGTTAATATAGTAGGAATAGATTAGTTCAGCCCCTAACCATTTTGTACCGTGAACGATCTGTAATTGATCCTCTGGTCTATGACCGTTGACCGATATACTACTATATTTATATATATGAAAACGATGCCACGTGAGGAAGATGGCCACGTGAGGAAGCTTGCGGCTGGCATCACAGGAAACGGCAGATTCAGCCATGCTTATCTGCTTCCTTCAGCGCCTTAACTAGGTGTAGTCGTGTGCAGCGAGCTAGCGAGTAGCTTCTCACTTTTATATAGGCTGAGATCCCTTCGCGTTGGATGCAATCGCGCTGTAGGCCTCTCCATCATGAAATAAACTAGTGGTTGGGGCGCCCCATGGGGCGCCTCCTCGCCGGTCAGGTGCATGCCAATCAGGCGCCTGATGGCATTAGTCATAGAAACATACATAGCTGGAATGGTAATAAGTTAGGCTTACATTGACTTTGTATTCAGCAGGTAATGAATTAGAACTTAACCACAATTATCTTGAACAAGTGCTGGTGTAGCTACAAACGCAAGATCAATGTACGAAGTAAAATACAGACAAAAAAAAGTAGCTATATGTAGAGTATGGTTCAACAGAGATTTGCCAGAATATCATGTTACCATTCTGATCGGGAGCAAGAACAATATATATGTGTCTAATGAACTCTGATGCAGCATCGCCTTTATGTGTGAGGATCAGCCTCTCCATTTGAAGATTCAAATGACTCGGACTTGCCTCTTCCTTTGAAGTGGAGAAGCGTATCGTTCACAATCGTAAGAAGCTTTTCTGCAAAGTGTTGAAAAAATTCATTTGAGTCTTGGAATGAAGATGCTATAAGTGGACATCGAATGAAACCTACTACCTGGAATGGTTGAGCGAATTGTATGATTTAGATAGGAAGACCGATACACAGATGGTACTTCTGTACCAATGTGTTCAAGTTAAACATTCCAGATGGACTTCCAACTTACTCTAAGTATGTGTATAATTTGATGTTCAAATTCACTGTAGGTTAAGAGAAACATTGGTGAAAAAAATCTGCCAACTGATAAATCAAAGTAAATGAAAGGACAGATATGCACAAAATTTCATGTTCAAATTCACAGAGAATGTGCATATATATTTGTCTCAATAATAAACAAGAAACTACCCATTTATAAACCTAAAAAATACCAAAAATAGACAGCCAATGCACTCAAAGTAGAAATAATTCACTCGAATTTACTCGATGTAAGAATTTTACCTTGGGGCGCCTCCTCGCCGGTCAGGTGCATGCTAATCTCAACGGCTGGAGACGTCAGTAGCTGCATCAAGCTTGTCTCCACGGGTAAGAGGCAGATTCACCTAGACCTGGGTCGGATAAATAGATGCAAGCAACTGCAGTTCCCAATAGCAAGCTAGGACTTGTTGCACAACTTAGTAAAACAGTACTTCGAGACACTCAGAAACCCTGCAGCCAAATGAAACGATAGAGCAACACAAATAAGAAGGCAGCTATAAAAAACACGGCACAAGATATATGCACATTCCAATAGTGGTAATAGAAAATGGCACGCGAAATTGCCCTGTAATACAATGTTGGTTAGTGTAATAGTCTAATTGTGCATGCTTCGTTTGTTCGAAGTCACAAGATTTGCACTGTAGTATGAAATCTAGTATGTATCTGCTTATGATCAAAGTTACAACAAGATGCAAAATGAAGAGGTGGCATCAAAAAAATATTTTGATACGAAAATATAGTTACACTCAAAAGTAATTCCTAAGACAACGTGAAACAAAATAAAGAGCATCGGCCTTCCTCGTTTTCTCCATTGTATTGCAAAATCTTAGCTAGGCGACGGTGGCAATGTGCTACTGGTCTCCATATATTAGAACAACTTTTCTTATCATAGCCATATCCAATAGACCTTCTTTGAGATGATTCAGAGTTGTCGTTGTCTTGTCCTTGCAACTTCTAATGGAACTTGAAGGAGTCTAGGAGAGTCATTACAGATGGTTTGAAAGAGAGGACCACCTGTTGACATAGACTTGCCTGCCAGCTGGTCATAATATGGTTTAAGCATCTAGCTGGTCATTTTCAAGTCCGCACATATAGCCGTAGTCTCATATATGAATTCATCAGCAAGAAGTTTGAGCACTCAAATATAGTTGAACAGAAGCTCGTGTTTCCCTCTTCATAGGAAAAAATACTCTGGCTCTCTAAACATCAACAACAGCTTACGGTGCATAACATGTGGGATAGTTGGTCCATGGCAAGCTCGTTTCTAGAAATATGCATTGAATAGGTGCGCGCTACAGAAACTCATTTTGCGTCAATCATATAAATGATAAGAAAATTACAGTGATGAAAAAATTAAAATTTTATTGTGAAAGTACGTGTGTGCTACTCTGTGCCGCAATGAATTAAAATATACCCACTTGCAGCAGACCATTAAACTAAGGCAATATGTACACATAAAAAATTCTCATGTGGTCCAACACATTTAACAGGCCGGCAAAATAGAAAAACACTGTTTTTTTGGTGCAGCCAATTTAACAAAGATATGATCGCTTTCAGTCAAGAAGAGTATTTACTAACAATACTACTATGCGTCAGTTTTGTAACACTGAGAATTGATAGGAGAGGCAAAACACACTAAGTTATGGAAAATGAGTAACAAACCAAGACATAAACAGTCCCTTGATATGATCTAAACATGATACAGTATATCTCTTCAAATTTCGAAGGAAGCATTGGTGCAAACATTTAACTATTGCAGGGGAACATAAGAAGCTGTATATGAGTTGAAAAGAGTAGAGACCAACACTGTCTCATATTCCTTCAGTTCTATGATTATTTAATAGTTTTTGCAGTAGCAATAAATTACCTGGTCTATGATAGGAATAGCTGTGATTCTCTACCTTCCAATGCCCATGGAAAAAATCCTTGATAAACATCCAATCTGGCAAATACACAAACTTAGCAATCACACCAAAGGCTAACAACTTGGAATCTAGACCAGAACAATTAGAAGAAAACAAAAAGAAAGAACCAAGTGACTTAAACTTGTTTAATTGTGTTGATAAATTGTTGTGTTTCTCTTGCAATGAAGTACATACCTTTGTTCTTAACACGTAGTCAGGTTACAAAATATTATCCAGCCATTTCAAAATCCCATAATTTAATAGAATACTCAAATCTCTAGAGCAACTTCAACTTTCATCATGGACCGTGAGAAGTCAATGTACGTCTTTTCAGTAACAGTATAAAGAGCTATTAGATGTACTGAGAATGTCTCTCTCAATTTAGTACTGGCCGAACAGGTTAAGCTGAAGAAGAAAACACCGCATCATGCTACAGTAGGTGAGCTACACCACAGAAACTGCACAAAATGAAGTTAATCAGTTAGCGAAATAGTGCCAATACAGCCAACGACTCCAGGTTTAGACTTTATCTAAATGTAATCACGAGACTAAAAGAGTGCCGATACACTATACTCGTACTGCTAGAAACAATGAGATATTTTCCAAACGAAATATAGACTAAATACATGAGGCATGGCCTGAACATAACATGACAAATCTCTGGAAAAGAGTCCCTGAAGCTTACATATTAGCTAGCTTCCATAGAGGTAACAGCTCCATTAAAGAAAAGGTCATGTTCAAACACAAGGGCACATCAAATCGGTTGCAATCTCACAAACCAACTTTTGGATGTGAAGGCTCTAGAATGAGCGAAAATATTATTTTTATAACATATGATAAAACAATATTCATAGCAACCTAAACCGCAGTAATGAAGAGGTTTGAGGAGGGGAAAAAAAGGAAAGGTGACATGAGCAAATGCATGTGTATCTTGAAGTTCCAAATGAACATACTGCAATATCGACACAAGAAAAAAAATGGAAAGCCGCAAAATAGTTCTCTGTGTTCTAATTATATGAATCGACTACATGTGATAGGTGACCTTGGTCTAGCATAACAGCGAGTTATGTCACCAATCAGTGGCAGAAAAAAGGCATTCCAGTATTACTTCTTCTAATGAACAAAAATTTAGGAGTTATGTCACCAATCAGGGGCAGAAAAAATGCATTCCGGTATTACTTATTCTAATGAATAAAACTGTAAGACTAACAACTTTGTGTTTCTACAAACGTAGGGTAATATATTGAGCACATGAGTAGCTGAGCCGAGCACTTGCTGAATATTTATAACTGCAAGTAAATAAAAGAAAAATGATGCACTCATAACTGCTCTGACCAGAATTGCTGAACAGGACGCTTAATTCCAAGAATATACAGTGGATTCATGAACATTCATTCAATCATAGCATCTGCTCCCAAATTAATTTTGTCTATCATATGAGTAGATTTGAAAAGAACCTACAGAGTAGAAATTGGTACAGTGAATTAATTTTAGATCAAACAGTTGAGAGGAACCACAAACAAAACCAAATAAAAAATTGATTCACGGCCAGTAGGAAGGAAAAGAAAATTCTGAATAAGATAGGAGATGGTTACCTACCACGCTAGGGTTTGACCCTGCCACGGCAGTGGTGTTCTTTTCCCAATCGGCCGGATCCATCGGTTACGCCGCCATCCAGCGCCAATGGCCTCCACCCCTCGTCGCCGTTCCCAGTCACTACAACCTACTTGGATGGGGCAGACAAGCTCTCGTGAGTACTGGATTGAGGATGCGAGAAAGGGAGGGCTGGGATCTGTGGAGGAGTCGGGGGAGATGGGAAGAGGATGCACCTGAGGAGAGACGAAGGAGCAGTTGCTGCGCCGGGAAGGGATGAAGCAGCGGCGGCGGCGTGCCATCGGGTGGGGAGAGGTCGCGTGTGAAGGAGAGGTGGCGTGAGAGAGGAGAGTTCTGGCATATTAACAGCTCAACGCGACCAATAAAAAATAGCGAACTCCAGCAGCGCCAACCCCTTCGCGCAAGGTGTCTATCGTGGAACGCTCTCGCATAGGGCTAGTACTCACGCACTTGCTTGTTCTCAATTACTACGAGTATCTCGGTCCCCTGTTTTTAAAAAAAAAAAACTAGGAGTAGTTTTTTAATTAAGACACCAAAGTAGACTAGCTTGTCAAACTCGGTGGTGTAAAGTCCCGGCTAACTAAAATCCTACTACTTAGTATTCTCGATGCACGCCATGTTTTTCCTCTTTACACTGACCCACAATTTAGGAGTTGAAAGAAGTTACCATGAGCATACGCACCCTTTCTTTCTGCTGCCGAACTATGTAAACGGGGGGTAGTTAACCTAGATTGATAAAGTAGCCAATAGAAAGCATATCCACTCTATAGCATATACTGCCTCCATGCATAAAAGGACGGCTTAACTTTAGAAAAATTTAAATGTATCTAGATATAAAATATAACTATATACATTTAAATTTTAACAAAGTAAGATGTTTTTTATAGACGGATAAAATACTTAATTTAAACTGTGACCAATTTATTTATATAGTCCTTCTAATCTAAAATACTTGTCATCATGGTTTTAGTTCACGACGATTATTTTGGATCGGAGTGATGGTATATAGTAGGTGTAGATTAGTTCGGATCCTAACCATTTTGTAGTGTAAACGATCTGTAATTGATCCTCTGGTCTATCACCTATACATATGAAAATGGTGCCACGCCTAATGCGTTGACAATCTCTCCCGCAAACCTTATCTCTCTCATTGTTTTTCATATACTAGCTGATACGGGTTGTGACCCATGGCTGGCTAGCTGATCGTTAGCAGCCACCCTGATGTGTACATGCCCCGTATATATATCGGGCTCATGGCGACAACTCGCATTGTTTAAGTACTGTCGTTTGACAATTGACATGGTAGTAGCCGCCAAATCTGCCCGCTGTTCCGCTTCTCATTTTATGCTCCCGTTTGCATCTCGTGGCTAGTAGTCTACCAGTGGACTACGGTATCCCGACTCAGTTTCACGGCCATTATATGCGAAAGAAAAGATGAGATCTGTTAAAAGTACTGCACAGAAAATACGATCGAAGAGTACTGCTAATATTATCTAGGGTATTAAAAAAGGTGAACCTTAATTACCGGTGAAGCAGCTGCTAAATCCATGCGCCACAAGTAAGTGGGAACATGGGTGGCCGGGTGCACCCACGTACTAGTGGTGCGTCTCATTTCGGTGCGCCACTAGTATATTGGTCACCCTCATATGGATCGTCGCATTTTCAGTTTTGGGAAAAACGATGAAAACTTCAATTTTTTTATTATTATGAGATATAGCTGCAATCTAGTTGTTAGGGAAAATAACAAATATGAATTTCAACATATTTTGCAAAAAACATTATATTTTGGTAAAACGGATGTAAATTTTGCATACAATGTCGAATCGAAAAGTTTTTTATACGAAAAAGCATCTATAAGAAAAGTTAAATATGGATTCAACCGCCTACGGCCATTTGTGACTTTTTTAGAATCCTCCAATTCAAAAGGGAAAATAGAGTTTTCAGCTGTTTTAGATTTCGCTGCAAAAAAGTCAATAAGGCCTCACTTACGCCACGGGTAGCAACACATCTAGGTGCACAATCCAATGGCTTCCAGTGTTTGCAAAGAAGCACACTGTCCATGTGCTCTTTCACGCACTCATCTTATTGGTCGAAGCATCCACACACACATCAATCTCTCTTCTTCCTCACCCTCTCTCTCTCCCCCTCTATTCTTCCTCCCTCTCTCTCTCTCACCCAAGCTCACAAGAGCTCCTCCATCCCCGAGCTCTTTCGCCACGCATGGAGATCCGTAGCCCCCGGCTGCCATGGCTGACCTACCCTGCAACACCATCGGCGGGAGCCTGATTCGGGACGGTGGGGCGCTCAACGCTAGCCTCGGCCTCTCCTGCAATGCCGCCGGCTGGAGGCCTAACTCGGGGCGGCGACACGCTCAACGTCGGACTTGGCCTCTCCTTCTATGCCTTTCGTAGGTTGCTCTATGCTGTCCTCGCCTCCCATTCTACGCCGCTGAAGGGGTGCTCTACATGCCCTGGATGGACGGCAGCACCGCGACGGAGTTCGTCGGTGCCTCATTCTGCATCCCTTGCATCCCCGAGCTGACCGGGGCGGCGGTGGCATTGACCGAGGCGATGCCTTTGGTTTTTTTCTTTTCCCAGTAACCAATGGCACACACACATGGTGCACCACTGGTATGTGTACATTCCAGTGGCGTGATAGTAGCAGTGCAGAGCCGTGCGCCAGGGGTAGAACACATATGTGTGCCACGGGTAAGGGTTTTCCTACTAGTTCCACAATCAATCTTGTTGCCATATCCTCTCTATCACCTTGCTAAAGTAGCTCAGTGTTTCTCCTGCGAAGCCGGGCCAAACCGAGGCCACTCCTACTAGTGCTGCTAGTCTGAGTTGGCTGAGGGGATGCGTTGTACTATTTTATAGCTAGGAGTAGAGTTTTTTCATCTTTCCATTAGTTTGGAGTAGGGCTCTGTGTTCTTCTCACCAAATCCCGAGCAACTCGATGTGTTGTTCCACTATTCTTCTGCTTCGACAGCGGGAACGTGGTGGTGACTTCTACATTAAGGATCTCTAAAAATAAGGCATGTTGTAGCTGCCTCTTGATCTGGGGCATTGCAGTGCTGCCTATTCCTCTCCTGGCAGGTCGTGGAGGCGAGGGGAGAGAAGGGCAACTCGGTGGCAGCGAGATCTAGAGGTGCGCAAGAATGCTCTGCCCTACTGGTGGTCTGACGCGACCATGGATGAGTGCGCATGGAGGTCATGCTTCTGCTTCCAAGGTAGAAGTGGGTGGATGTTGCTCTGATGGCAAATCCCTCAATAAGCGTTGTCTCCATAGTCCTCTACCTGCTTTTGGTGTCTCTACTCTCGACCGGTTGTGGCGACGAGGAAGAGTGGTGAGGCAGCTTCGATTCTTTTGGTGCTTGGTGATGGAGATGGGAAGATAAAGCACAATGTTATGCTTGTGCTTCCGAACCTGGATGATGTGGAGTTCATCAGCAGAGGCCACATTTTCCGATGATACCCATGGCCGAGGAAGTCCCTCCATGCCCGGTTGCATGTATTGTTTGGGCTCCTTCCTTAACTGAAATATCTTTGATCTTCTCGTGTGGGAATAAACACCACCATCGATCACCCCAAGTGGTTTCGTCCCCGGTGGTGATGCCGGTGCTCGTGCCTGGAGTTCGGCGACATCGAGAGGTGAAGATGAGGGCCTTGATTGCTTTTTCTACGAAATTATTGAGGGCTTGATTACAAAGTTTGATGGCTAGTTTGTGGTTTCCTCTTTATGTCAGATTCCTCTTGTATCAGTAAGATAACCGCGGAAGAAATAGATGCTTCGAGGCTCTCTTGGGCCTTTCCTGTTGAAAAAAAGTTACACTACCCCACATTCTATATTATGAGAGTTGCAAAATATTCAGAAGGAGGACATAATTCCCTACAACAGAATCCTACACTAGAGACCATTTCTACGGTGACACGCTCTGATGTGTGTCCCCACCACTCTCCCCCCAATCTCAACTTCTTTTAGGATGGACATACTGGATAGTACTACCGAGTTGTATATGATATTTGTGTATGATACTATCTTTATAATGGATATTATCATAGAGTGTCGGAGATTTATGTCCCATAAGGAACAAGGGGTGTCTCCAAAACCCTTGATGTCGAACATAGGGTGTTGAACACGCTTCTCTCCGGCCTCTCAATGATTGGCGATGAGAAGTACGGAGAGCCCGACAGAGAACATGGTGGTTTACCCAAGTTCGGCCCCTCATGAAGAGATAAAGACCTAATCCTGCTTTGATGTATTGATGTCTAGCTTCACGAGGTTACATAGCTTGGTGCTTCTCAATGGAGAAGAAGACCAAATATGATCTAGATCTAATCTATGGTTTTTCTGGGATCAAAGAGAGATCCCCTCTACGGTGTGTCTACTGCACCTTATATAGCTGCTCTAGTCTTCTTCTGCCGAAACCTTCGACGGGAAGGGATACCACATAGAAACAAAAGCAAGGACAACTTTCATGCCTACTTTCCCAATGGACCAATAAAGCTAAGCTTCGCGCAGGACGTGGGCTAGCCGTTGACGTCCTCCTCTGTCTCGCAGCGCCGTCCATGGCTATATTTCACCGAGACGGCATGCCTTGGGGGCGTGCCTTGGTCGCTATGGCAGTTTGACCCTACTTTATTCGTGCAAGTGGATGGCGACACTCTATATATCTCTACTCTTATCTTCTGACACGCCGCAGTGCCACGAGCCCGCTGACGGAAGGCCCCCTTCCCAACGGTCACGCTCCACAATGTTCCCCGCGAGGGGATCCTCGCGAGGGCGCTCCGCTCCGGAGGCTAAGTGTGGATTCTCTCTCCGAGGAAACCTTGTGCAAGATTGCATGGGTTACACACATGCATGCATGAGTCTAACATCATTAAATGCAACCTTCCTAAGAAACAACATTCTAATAAGGCGTCTTTTTTGCATGATTGGCACCAAGTGGACTCGTCTTCCTTGGCAATGCTGCCTAGGCTCTATGGGACGTGTCCATGGCAGACGTGGTGCTGCGAGGGCGGGCACGGGAAAGTCCATGCATGCAAGTGTGTGCCACGTGCCCTCCCGCCGGCTATAAAAGTCGTCGTGTGCGTCCTCGCTGTCTCAAACCACTCGCAGACAGGCCCCGTCCACCTCCTCCTTCCACAACGGCCTCTCCTAGACCTCCACGACATGCCTCGCAGGATGCAGTCGACGTGGGCCAAGCTCACGTTGGTCGCTCGCGAGCGATTCCCACTGACCGATGAGCTAGGCGAGGTACAGGAGCATGAGGCGGCATGTGTGGCGGCAGAGCGGGCGGCGGGGGAGGAAGAGGGCGCAGAGGAGGAAAAGGTAGACCAGGCCATCGAGGAGGAGGACAACGATGGTGGCGGCTGGTACGATACTGCTGAGGACGTGCCGCCGTCCGGCCAACAAGCCGCCCTGGTTGCCTCGTTCGAGACCGCGCACCATGATGTGGTTTATGACGGCGACCTCACGGCAGTGAACGTGGCCATCGAGAAGCGTTTGGTCAAGCTCTCTCGTATGTCTACGGAGGCAGAGCACGCAGCAAACCGAGTGCAAGGCCATTGGGGACCTGCTCGCCGAGCAAGGTGCACATCGAGTAGGCGCTGCACGAGACGTGGGAGGACATGGCGGGCCAAGTGTGGCGTGCGGCTCGTCTGCGAGGGAACAGGCGCCAACGGCTTGGCCCGCTCCGTGCACGCTAGTATACCGAGACCAGCGCCCACGTCACCACGCGCACTAGGGAGTACACAGAAATGTTGCAGATGAAGAGTGCGCGTGCGGGCACTGCCAGACAGGTGAAGAGGAGGGATGTCCAGGAGAGATCCAACAGCGCCGGGGGACATCAAACTATAGCTAGACTCGAATCCTCAAGCGCACGGGACGACGGCGTTGAGTGAAATCCTCGGCTGCAATGACAGCAATGTCCTAGGCTAGTTAATAAAATTGTAATGTGTTTTATGGTAATAAAAATAATTCTCCCCCTATAACTGGTTGGCCAGGGGAAAACATATGCAGACCCGAGCGCCGCCCTGGGATGTGACCATGTCCACGCAAAGCCATCCCAGATTTAAGTCAGCTTTAGACCACCACATACATAACGATGGACACATCCGATTTTGCCTCACCATCATGTTAGCCGCGCGTTTGTGTCTGTGGCCACCCATCCTGGCAATGAAATGGAAGACCGTCTTGGAGATAATCTAAGATACTTACACTATAGGCGCGTTTGGTAGGTTGCATGTAATTCGTGGCTTACTGCGCTAGTGAGATGGACTCCCATCTCGTTCCAGACGAGTTCCAGTATAGAAACTACACATTGTTTGATTGCCTGGGTTACATCGGGTGGCACCCATGTGACACTTTGATTGGTTGGTCGCATGGTTTTTCTAGCCTCACCTGTATGGCAACATGGTGACCTTACCTCACCTATCACAAGACCACCATGACACCGCCCGTTCACAAGTTTCAGCACGTCGGCGATGGCACCGCCGGTTACGCCGGTAAAAAGCATCACCACATCGCCGACCACGAAACGAAGACCACCATGGCACCATCGGTCACGCCGGTCACAAGCATGGGCACGTCGTCGACCACGAAGATGAAGACCACCATGGCACCCCGGTCACGCTCGTCACAAGCATGGGCACATCGCCGACCACGAAGATGAACACCACCATGACACCGTCCGTCACGCCGATCACAAGCATCACCATGTCGCTGTCCACGAAGACGAAGACCACAAGGACACCGCCGGTCACGCCGGTCACAAGCATCACCACGTCGCCGACCACGAAGACGAATACCACCATGACACCGTCGGTCACGTCATTCACAAGCATCACCACGTCGCCGATCACGAAGACGAACACCACCATGAAACCGCCGTTCACGCCGGTAACAAGCATTGGCACGTCGCCGACCACGAAGACGAACACCACCATGACACCGTCGGTCACGTCGGTCACAAGCATCACCACGTCACTGACGACGAAGATGAACACCACGAAGCCCGCACCACTATGGATTATCACCTCTCACTTCTCACACATCATCACCACGTCGTCATCCATGAAGATGTCGAGCGAGAAGTTGAGCAAAAGTACTCCAAACTATACTCACACATACGTATACATTACAGTATACTAGCGAGTCATTTATCTATCCGTGTATGTACACCGAAATAAAAACCTGTCAACATGAAAATCATGCGGACTGATGCGGAATGGTGAGATGAACCTACTCCTCAAAGGAAATTTCAAACGGTTAAGTGTGTGCGACGAATTTGGCAAAATTTGTTTAAAACTTCATACACAAAATTGACGATTTACGACCGGAGAAACTCTAAACCGATTGTGGAAATTGATTCATCTCATCGACACGCATATTTTTCGTGTATAGCTTGTTTTGATTCGAATATCGACGCGCATCGACACGCATCTTTACCCATGCCCAACTCGTCTATGATCTGAAGATGCATCACTGAGAGCGACATAGCTGTCACCTTTGATGCTACAATTCCATTTATTTGTTTGTCACATGTAGTTCATTTGTCAAAATTTCCAAGAATTGTTGTAATTTGGTTGAGACATTTTTCATTTGTTCAATTTTCCCAAAGCTGTTGTAATAATTTGGTTCAGACTATTATTTATGTGTTGTAATAATTTGGATAATTATTTGATTAATTATGATAGATTGTTGTATGTGTTGCATATGAATTCTATAAAAAACCCTGTCTTTACATGTTCGGAAGCCGCTGGCGCAGAACAGAGCCCGTAAACCAAAACTGTAAAACAGCAATTTTGGTTTACGGGCTCTGTCCATTTACGACTCGTAAACACGAGTTCGGTGCACTGAACTCCGGATTTTCAGTTCGCGTTTTAGGGCTCTGCTAGAGATAATCTTATACCCGCCGGTGCCGATGTCGTCGAGCTCCTATTCCCGGCCTCGCAAGCCGTGGAGAACGTGATGGGTGTTGCGCTGGCACCCGCCTTTGCCGACTTCATTGAGGCCATGCTAGCGCTGTAACCGCACTTCGAGAAGGCACTCGCCTCCATGCGCCCCGCGGCCAGCCTGCTCATCGCGGCCAGACTACTTCTGGGAGTAACATAGCTAGTAACATCACACAATCCAAGGTATTTTGGTGATATGGCATGGCAATAAATGAAGAAAGAGCGTGAGGTGGTAACTACTCCCTCTCTCACAGTTTATTAGGCGTGCGGGTACCCCTAGGTCGCAAATTTGATCAAGTTGTCATTAGTTATATGTTATAAGAAATTATATCATTATAAAGTTTAGATGTTTTATTTTCTAATGATATAATTTTTGTATTATATAATTTAAATTATATAGGTCAAATTGGCTACCTAGGGATATAAGAAAGACTAGTAAACTGAAACGGATGGAGTAGCTATGTTATCATAACATCACACACTCCAAGACAAGATGAGTCTACAACATAGTAAATGATACAATGCATGACACCACATATAAGTTACTACCCACTATAGAGGTAGTAAGAGCATCTCCCGTTGGGGCTCCCGTGCCAAAATTCGACGCTATTTAGTGCCGGATGGATGTAAAATATGGCCTGTGGAGGCCCATTTTCCCAGCGGCGAGCCCATGATGGATGAATTTTTTTAACAAATATAGGCGAATTCAGACGTAACCAGATGAAATACGTTCAAACATAGGCGAAATTTAGTGATATTTAACATATATATGCGAGTTCATACATATATATGCCGAATTCGTAATATATTTGAATTCGGCCAGAGGGAAACATAAACTAAAGCTAGAACACGGGGATCTACATGCCTAAATGGCGGTAGAAGGCCGTGTAGTCGCCGCAGCCGCAGTCGTCGTCGTCGCTGGAGTTGCCGTGTAGTCGCCGCAGCCGCAGTCGTCTGGTCGGCGTTTCCGTACCAACGGCTGCTGCTCTGGCCAGGGTCGCCGTGTGGCGGCGTCGGCCGATACAGCTCGTCGTCGCTGCTCTCCTCGAGCTTGATCAGTGGTACGGGTGCGACGGGTGTGGTGGGTGCGGTGGGTGTGGCGCAGACGGTACGGCGTCGCGCGGCCGCCAGGTCCAGCAGACGCCTCTGCTGCTCCGCATCCTGCCTCTCCCAGTCCTGCCTGGACCATGCGAGCGTGGTGTCCATCGGAAGGGCGTTGTCAGCGGGGACCTGGCGATGGCCTCCCGGATCGCCTCGTCCTCTGCCCGCTTGGCCTCCTCTTCGGCGAGCTGGGACACGGCGGCGGCCACTGCGGCGTCCTTCTTGGACATCTTCCTCTTGCGGCCACGCAAAGGAGACGATGACCGGTGCCCCCCCTCGCGGATGATGAGGGCGCCGCTGCTGCGCCCTCTAGTTGGAGGTGGAGACGCCGACTCCTTCTTGACGGCCCTCGGCATCGCTGGTGGAGGAGCCGACCCGCCCGACCTCGATGCCGACCCAGACGACGAGGACGACGGCGCCATCCCTCGCGGCGTCCATGAGCTCCCGTGCTGGCGCGACACGGTAGGCGCCACCGGCGGCGGCATCCCCAGTACGGGGGAGTTGCCGCCCTCGATGTGCGCGAGCACGTTCTCGAGGGTGCGGCCCGGCCTGCTCCACCAGCGGCGGTGGCCGGCGGCGTTGTTTCACGCGGGAGGAGGGGGAGGGCCGTCGTAGGCAGCGAGTTCGCGTTCGTACCTTTGCCGGAACAAGTCCGTCCAAGCCTCGTAGTTGTCGGGGTAGAACCGAGGCTCCGCGCGCTGCTCGTCGCTGAGGGTGACGAGCTCCGCGTTGATCTCCGCCTCGAGGGCGGCGCGTCCAATTGGCGGCGTCGGGATCGGGACGCCCCCCGCGCTCATGCGCCAACCTCCGGGTGCGCGGAAGTCCGGCGGCGCGGGGTAGCCCGCCGCATGCAGCAACCTCCGCTCCCATTGGTGGAGAGATTGCCGGCTGAAGCCGTTGTTCGCCGCGCCGTCGCTGAAGTTCGCCATTGTTCGCTCGAGGAGATTGGGGAGAGACGTGGTGAATAGGGAGACGGGGTGGTGAATGCGGCCAGACGCGATAGTTCCGCGATAAATAGAGGGCGACGCACGTGAAACAGAGGCGGCGGCATTAACTCGCCGCATGGAAGCTACGTGTCCGGCGAAGACTAATCGGCGGCAGGCTTTTACAGCGCACGGAAGACGATGCGATAAGGACGACGATTGGCCTTTCTCGCTGATAAGTCGGGGCCACCGGCCACGCGGGAAGTTTTCTCGATGTTTTCCGCTCTTTCATTTCCTCCGAACTCCCCGAACGCTCTCCGGGGAGTCGGGATGACCTGAACTTCCCGGATGGATGAAAGCCCAAATTCAAACAAAAACCAGGATCCGAGGGGCGCGACTGACCGCTTCCCGGAGAGACGGCTGGCTGGAGATGCTCTGATTCGCAGTTGCCCACTTCCAGCATATATGGACACTAGGCAGTATTATCAAGAGGGAAACGCACCAGCGGTCACGGAAGTAAATTACGATGAGCACATAGGTCACTGAACTCAAAAAACGAGCACCCGCGGTCACTAATCTCTCAAGTATGAGTATACCGGTCAAAAGTGCTACGGGTCAGTGGAACCTCGCTTATGTGGCATGTTGACTGCTTTGTTGACTAGCCATGGCGTGGTGCAATTTTGCAAAAAACCACCCTGAAGTAGCCACAGCGAGCAGAACCAGACCAAACTCAGTTTGGCGTTCTGTCTCCCGACGGCCGAAGCTTCAATATGCAGGCGGCGGGCGACCTCGGCGAGGACGATGCGGGCGACGGCGGTTGCCGCGGCAGAGACCATAGGCGGGCGGAGGAAGACCCCGCACTTCCTCGCCGTCGAGATCCCTGGATAGACCCGCCAATTTACGGTCAGTTCATCCTCTTCCCCGCTGCTCTCATGGCCAAATAAGGGACATCCGTTGCGGGTTAGGTAAGGGCGGATTTTGGGGCCGGATGCAATCGATTTGAAGCCCAAATATGAGTTCTATGATGGATTGTAGGCCCCTGATCTGTCTAGATGGAACACACATCAAAACCAAGTATGGTGGCCAATTACTTACAGCAGTGGGGATAGATGGAAATGATTGTATATATCCCATAGCTTGGGCTATTGTTGAAGTGGAGTGTTACAGCAGTTGGAAGTGGTTCTTAACCACACTCAAGAATGACCTCAATATATGTAACACATCCCCTTTCACCATCATGAGTGATAAGCAGAAGGTAAACTTACTGTACTAATATTTTTGTTGCCTGAAAATTGTGTGCATTTAATTGTGGTAATGTATGTGTTGTATGTATGATGTAGGGTCTAATTAAAGCTGTCACAGAGCTCTTTCCTGACAGCGAACACAGGTTTTGTGTTCGACACCTCTATAGTAACATGAGCCAGCTTCATAAGGGGCAGACTGTGAAGAACCATGTATGGGCTTGTGCCAGGGCAAGCAATGTCGCAAGATGGGAAGAGAGGATGGAGGCATTCAAGATTGAATGCCCTGCTGCACATGCTTGGCTGGAGGAAATGCCACCTAATACATGGGCACGGGCATTCTTTTCGGACTTTCCAAAATGTGATATTCTCCTAAATAATTCATGTGAGGTATTTAACAGGTAATAACTCCGCTACTTGTTTTGTCTAGTTTACTTGTTTTGTGTAGTTTACAGAATAGTTTTATACTTTGTAGGATGATTTTGGAAGCTAGAGAGCTCCCTATTATGTCTATGTTAGAGAACATTTATGAGCAGATGATGACAAGGAATTACAACAAAAGCAAAGAGGCATTAGAAGACTGGTCAGGACAAATCTGTCCCAAGATCAAGGACAAGCTAAATAAAAATGTTGAATGGTCTGCTGATTTCTTTGCATCACCATTCAAACAAGGAGTATTCAAAGTAACAAGGCAGGAAGCAGTATATATTGTTGAACTGAACTTGAGGAGCTGCTCCTGTAGAAGATGGCAGCTCACCGGTATCCCTTGCACACATGCCTGTGCATGTTTTAGAAATGACAGACTTAAACCTGAGCAGTTTGTGAGTCACTGCTACTCCATTCATACCTATATGCAGGCATATGGCTCAATGATACGGCCTGTAAGGGACAAGTTAGAGTGGACCAAGACAAATGGACCAGCTGTGCAGCCACCATATTATGAGAAAGTGGTAGGGAGGCCAAAGAAGAGTAGAAGGAAGAGTCCAGAAGAAAAGGCTGATGGAACAAAGTTGAGCAAGCATGGTGTTATTATACACTGTGGCTATTGCAGAGATCCAGGTCATAACAAGAGTGGGTGCCCAAGATTGAAAGAACTCAAAGAAGCAGAAGCTGCACTTGCAGCTGAAGAGGCAAAAAACCAAGCAGAAAATGCAAGTGTAGGAGAAAATGTAGCTGAAGAAGAAGCACCAGTTGAACCTAGACCAAAAAGGAGAAGGAGAACAATAGAAGAAAAGGTTGATGACTACTGTGTTTCTGGTGTTAGCATTCCTAACTGTACCAGAGGACCAGAAGATGCCGATGTTCCTGAAATTCTACAGGTAATCATCAATTTCCACACTTTATTGTGCTACATTTTCTGATGTTCGTCGAAAATTTTACAGATATTGAACTCCTCTTCTTTTTTTGCAGCATATCGACCATGTTGATCTGGATCCAAGATTTGATCCATCTGAATTAAATGACTCCATGGTGAATGCATTAAATCATGAGGTACATACTATGTCATCAATATCAGAAATTCAAATGACTCCATGTACTTATGTTAGAGGCCTCCTTATGTTATTATTGTAGGTACCCACAATCATCTTCGAAGAACCAGAACCTTTCCCTGAGGAATCAACATTTGTTTCCTCATATAGGCAAAACATACCAGCAACAAGAGTCACTACAGCTACTTCTTCTGGAATGGCAATACTTAGAGGAGGCAGAGGTAGGGGGAGACCAAAAGGAGCTGCTGCTCCTCCTGGAAGAGGAACAAGAGGCACCAGGTTGGGAACAACTGGTGCAAGAGGAGGTACTGCTGCTAGAGGAGATGTTGGTGCAAGAGGAGTTACTGCTGCTGCTAGAGTAGTTGCTGGTGCAAGAGGAGGTAGTGCTGTTGCTAGTGCTGGAGGCCAGAGTTCTACAACAATTCCAACGAGAGGTAGAGGAAGAGCTGAATGGCTTTTATTCGGTGATGGCAGCTCAACTACAACAACTGCAAGTCAAGGTGTAGAAAATGCAGTTGAAATTGATGCATCACAGGCAGCACCTGATGATCTATCTCAAGCTTGACAGATGTCCGTTTTTTTCGGGATAGCAACACTGCTTTTATGTTCTAGTTAGTAACCATACAAATGGTCGTTTCTTTTGTTCTGTCTGTAAGAACCTGATGTCTCATGTACACGGTGCATGCAAACACTTATCTCTTTTGCTGTCTACTGAAAGTCTGAAACTATGCCACTGAAATGTTGATGAATTAAATGTGTGTCCCAGGAATTTCTTCAGTTTAGTCCCTGATACAAACACACAGCCAACCACACCCTTGTCCTACTCAACAGGCCACGTCAACACATGTTAGCTAATAAGACACAAATCTAACCGGTATTACTCATACTTGAGAGATTAGTGACCGCGGGTGCTCGTTTTTTGAGTTCAGTGACCTATGTGCTCATCGTAATTTACTTCAGTGACTGCTGATGTGTTTCCCTCTATTATCAATCCAGCGAATGTTTTATGGATAGTATACTATTTTAGACTGAAAAACTTAGGACCAACGCAACCGGTTCAGCGCCATTCAAAAAGGTCCGCGTGGTCAGGTCTTTTTTTTAGTTCGAAACAGTGAGAAGTCGTTTGGAAGCCAGGCTTTCATTTCGTTTGTAGCATTTTGAAATGAATACATGTATTCATTTCATTTACATTGTAATTATAGAAATAGATATTTGTTTGGTTGCCACAGGAATTGCAAATGACAGCAGAATTCAATATTGAATTTGTAGAGGCTTCCATAAAGAATCGAAAGAATCGCAAATGACAGATCTTAGCTTGGAATCATGTTTACCCATGGAATCATTTTGCTAGAATTCTTAAATGAAATGATGGATCAATTCTGTGGCAACCAAACAGCCCACCTATGGAATTCCAAAATGAATTCCAGAATTTCAGGCCCAAATGATGGATACCAAACGACCTCTGAGAAAAAATCCCGCTGTAATTTTACCACAAGCAACTCACTTCCCATCGAACCCTGCTGCCTAGAAACCACGTTTTCTTGCCGCCGTTTTGCATATCGCCACACAGGAGCTTGGTGACCGTTGCCGTCCCCGGCCGTCATCGAGATTTTCTCCATTTCGCTACAACTCTGCAGCATGCGCGCGTTGCCGGAGGGTTCCATCCTGCCACCGTCTGGTACACCTGCTCTTCGGTCCGTTTGCGACCAAATTTGGGCTAAGAATGGGTTACCACGAAAGCCTCGGTCCGTTTACGTCGGACCGTTAGGCTGGGGTATTCGTGTCCTCCTCTCCGCGTGACATAGGCACCCCCAAATGGGCCTGTCGAAGATGGTACCCGAGGTTTATTGGAGACCCACAGGATAAAGAATATGAAGTTCGGAAGCCCAGTTAGTTGTTAAAGATAGAGTTGTATTAGGGAAGTGAAGATTTGTAACTTTACGGGTTGGACTTAGAGAGTCTCCCGGAATCTGTAAACTTGTGTAATACGTAACCCTCAACTCCACCTCCTATATAAGGGGGAGTCGAGGGACAAAGAGAGGATCGAATCATTGTGAGCGTAACCCTAGTTTTCATAATCAGTCAAGTACTTTTCCGGCTGAAACCCTCGAGATCTACTTGCCCTCTACTTCCAACTAAACCCTAATCTACAATCCGTAGGCATTAACAAGTTAATCCCTTGTCACCGCGTGGACCAAAATGGATAGACACGGTCATCCCCTAAGTCAAAATTATAAACCTCGCAGCTATAGAAAGTCAAAATTCTGGCTCCGCATCAAGTTCCATCAGCCTATTTCACAAATCTAGGCCCAGGTTACATCACAAAGTAGCAGTGATAATGTTTCCTCTAATCTACAGATAACTGGACAAACTCGGTTTAGGTTACACGTTGCTGAAGAAATGGTCCAATATCTCTTGTAGATATCCACACATACTACTGCGGTCACAGAAGTCTCGTCACAGAATGTCCTATACTTAGTAAACAGTACAAGTGAAGTCTCACATTGTGCATCGGACTTTGATGCAAACTAGATATTCAGAAAATTAATTTGTACTTCATTCTTAGTAAGCATGTGCTAACAACAAATTAAAGATGTCCAAATGGTCATCTTGGTACTGAAATGCCATTTTGTTCAGAGAAACTAGTACATGGCAGTTAACTGAGGAGTATTGGAATGCCATTTTGTTCAGAGTAATGCTAAAGAAGCTGTAAGGTTTAACAGATGGAACTACAGGTGTTTGTATTTCCACAAAACCTGGACCTGTGAAGGTTCAGATGGCTTGCCCAGCCCATTAGCAGAAGAGGTTTGCTCCTCTGAAGCACCCGATGCATTGGTGTCGTTGGTTAAGTTTCTTAACTTTTTTGTATCTTTGCCTTCATTGGCATCAAGTATATCAGCAAGCTCGAAATTATAGTTTTTGCTTCAACAAACTGTCCGGCGCCATTTGAGAAGCAGCTTGAGTCTCCATTTGCAACCAAAACAATGACAAACTGTAAAGATACAGGATTAGATCCCATCATAGTGGTATGAGTAATAAAGCATGACTAATGTGTTAATCATGCAGAGGCAGTACGAAGACCTTTACATGAGAATCAGTGTAAACATCATTCGGCGCCTGCTCGTCCATTGGCATTGTAACTACCAGAATCTAGAACATTAATAAAGAGCTAGAAGTGAGACACTTATCATGTCTGGATCCATGGCTGCCGAACCACTACCTGATATGAAACAAAAAAGTTAAGGGGGGCAGCTGGGAGTGGTGCGTTGTCTTTGTTCTTCCACCCCCAAGTGATTGATGCCAAGCTCTGGTTGTGGCATCAAATTTAATTTACTGTGCAACACATGGCACTAACAACTATCCGTTGTTTAGGACATGGGACTCAGAATAAAGGCCTGTCATGTAGGAAAATCCAACTAGATATTGACAAATGACATTAGCGGATCTGGTTAAATATCGAAAGGCACTAGTCCAAGTCTTAGGTATTGTTTGTCACTGCTCTCACTTTCTAGAACTAGTTGAAGACCGAAAGATCTATTTCTTCATATTGAAATGCAAAAGCTGATAATCAAGCAGCTGATTCAACTAGCAACCAGCAACAAGACATAGTAGATGAAAGAAAGAGGGGGAAACATCTCAAATCAGGCCAACAAGAAAGACGAAGGGCTCACTTGGGACAAACTATGCGGAGCATGGCCCATTCATAACGAGCTCAGGTTCGTTTGGTAGCTCGTGAAGGATTTTATGGCCCAACCGATACACAAGGCTTGGGGTATTTGGTTGCATACGAGCCTAGCTCACGACTTGTCGGGAGTGGTGTTTTGGAACATGGGTGCATATGCTCCCTATATTTTGAAATGTATGTTATGAACATTTTAAATTTCAAAAAAATTGAAATAAAAAAATTTGTACGTACATCTTCACGTGCTACACGCTCACAAAGTCGTTTCATAAAAAATCTACTTATCATGTGACATGTGTAAAAAAGACAAAATTCAGTGCTAAAAATAATGCTTTTTACAAGATAAAGTTTCTCCTTTTTACATAGACCACAAAAAATATTGGTTTTTCGTGAAACTTAGCGAATGCACATACATTATGGAGATGTACATGTGGATTTTTTTATCCAAATTTTTTGACATTTTAAAATATGTTTTTTTGATAGAGGGAGCATACGCACCCGGGAGCCGAATTGAATTTCCCCGACTTGTCTATCTATTGACCTTACCTCTCACCTATCACATTGGGTCTCACGCAACCGTCCATGAAGCCTGGCACCACGCCGGCACACGAAAATACCACCATGTTGTTGTCGCCAATGGTGGCCAAAGAGGTTACGCTACCGACGTGCAATACTAGGCTAAAATGACATGTCGAAACTTTCGGCGTAGCACAACAAGGTCAACGACGACACTACCTATACCTACATGGTTCCAACCATGCTGCCGCCGCCGATGGTGGTCAGGATAGTTACCTCCATGCCGCCGATGATGAAAGTAGCCACAATAGTTACCGACATGGATTACCACCTCTCACATACCACAACCATCATCATGCCACCATCCACAAAACCAGGCACAAGGGCTACCACGATGGCGTACGGAAATACCGCCATGATGGCACCATCAACGGTGGCTACCACCTCTCACTTACCATCACCGCTCTGTCGTCCACGAAGCCATGAACAATAATCTGCCATGATGACACGCGGAAATTTCACCGTGCCGCAATCGAGAGTGTTCCGGCGGTTACCACCATGGATTACCATCATTAAAACGACTAACACGATGATGGTACAGTGAACCTATTAACTAGAGAGCAAGTAAGACGTTGACGAACATGTTAAGAAGCACCCAAATGAACTCAGACATGTGCGCAAATTACACTATACTAGCGAGTTACAGCTCTATCCATCGACAACCATTGAAACGAAAAACTTAGAATACGAGAGTTGCGCGAAATGGTGAGGTAAAGCTACCCCTCAAAGGAAATTTCAAACGGTTTATTGTGTGCGATGAATTTGTTGAATGTCATCAATAAAAGCTCCAAAAATGAACGGAAGATTGATATTTTAAAGTTGACGAAACTCAAAACTGATTGTCAGAATGGAATCATATTATCGACGTACATCTTTTTCATGTACAACTTATTTTGATTGGAAGCATAATTGTGTTGATTACAAGGGAGTAGGTGAACAAGGTTAAGAGAGAATAAGTGGAACCAACCCAAGTACCCCCGTGCAAGGGTTGCATCCCTAGCCCTGAGAATCAGTAGACCCGCGGGAAACAGCCGATTGGGCAGTAGCTCCCGGACGAAGCCTAGCACCGCTTTGATAACTGGTCTAGCGAAAACTCGGAGGTCTTCGAGGCAACTAATGGGACCATTTTCGTCTTGGTGGATGCGGAGCAGATGGAGTGTGACCTACCAAATGGGCCCCTCGAGACCTGGGCTGCCGATGGCTTTTTTCCTTCTCTTTGTCTGGCTTCTTCCTCTGTTCTTTCCCGTCACTCCTGATATCTCCTCCTGCTTCCTTGCGGCACCCGGCATGTCCTCCTCCTCCATTCACAAGTGGTGACGAGAACAACATCAGTTGGCTGGGGTGGCATAGTAGGGGATGGGAGGTCGTAAAGGACAATGGTGTGGTGTAGGCTAGGAAGGGAAGATGACGAAAATGAGCGGAAGCTCTGGCAGCGTAGGTGATGATAGTGAAGAGATCGCATAGCGGATGCGTTTGCAGGAGAATACACGGGCCAAGAAGGTGATGCAAGACTCGGTCTGCAAAGCCCACAAATGGATTACATGTTATCCACGATTACATGAAGCATTTTTTCGCAGCGTGGCTAAAGCGGCATGTGGACACCCACGTCCACCTGCATCTTGACTTGCACCTGCTGAGAGGTTAAAAAAAAGGAGAGAAAGCCATGCGGCATTTGTGCACCTCGACATCACCTTCACCATCGTTGAACTCGCTACAACATCGCAGCTGGCCACGACGGAGAGTTAGACGGCCGACGAGCACTAGACATAGGGGAGGAGGGTGCGGGGCATGCCGGCACTAGAGAACAACAAGGTGATGGTGGAGCTTAGAGGGAAGGCCGAGGCGGTGCGGAACCGTTGGAGGAGGAGCTCCGAAGAGGGCAGGGCGACGAGTTGCAAGCGGTACGGCGAGCGGTGGATCAATGTGTGTGTGTGTGGGGGGGGGCAGAGTAGTTGACTGTGGTGGTGGTGGGGATTCCTTTTTGTCTCGTCTCTCGCAGTGATGATAGTGGTCCTCAATTTTTGCTTAATTTTCTTCCCCTCCTCTTTCCATGCTCCTTTTTTTGCGAATTCTTCCCCTACTCTTCTTCTCCTGCCCTTTGTGGGCACAAACGCCCATGAACTAGGGTGCGCACCGTAAAAACATTTTGGAGGCTTTCAAAAGGAGACGTGCCCACTCTTTTCTACGGAATCATTGCTACAAGCGGTATACATGTGGAACGATTAGCACTAGTTTGTTACACCCAAGTAATCTCGTATGTTATTTCTGTAACAAAAAAAATCTTTACCGGTAGCTATATGTTGTTTGAAAAGAGTAATGCACCGACTTTCCTTGACATGCTAAATCCTCTAAGATAATTTACTTTTATCGAGAAATTTCTGAATGTTCCTTTTGCAAGTTGGAGCTTGTATCTTTTAGATGGTTTCTGTGTTTTTAGGATCTATCTCTATGTCAGGCTCATATATGATAAAATACGATGGCATAATCTTGAACGCTAAACATAAGTTGGGCAAATGAAAGAACTCGATGTCCGACTAGACACCACCGTTAAACCTCTAGTCCAGTTCCACGAAGATCATGTGATTTTGTTAGGTATATATGAACTTTCATCCCCAAGGGATCGGAGATTGTAGATTATTTTGGTGGAAACAGGGCTCTTACAAGCTAGTCAGATACTATTACATGCAAATACGCTAGTACGGTGAAGTAAAGAGGAAGAAAAAAAAAACTATTGGCTGGCCGGCTCGATGAATCAGCCCACGTAGCAGACTTGAGCGTTGAATCGTTATCTCTCGCCGCTCCTGCCTGCCATTGATAGGAGGGAGGGAGAGCACGCGCAAGAGTTGGCGCGCCCACACGAACCGATTGAACCACATTGGTAGTATGGGCCTTGACGCTGTTGCACGGGGGACAACCTCATCACAGGAAATGCCGGCCTGCCCCAAGCAAAGCCAAGTGCAGGCACTGACACGCGTGTGACACCGCGAACAGAATTTAATTTCTACTACATTTTCCAATTATATCAAGCACTGCATTTTCGCCAGAAGAAGGATGAGGGCAGCTGAATATGGAGCACATGGTTGTGTGATCGTGTAGTTCGTTTTCTGCTTTCATCCATAAAAGTGTATCTGTATTTTAGTTTAAATTTAAACTAACATGAACTAAAACTCCGAGCGGCAGACATTGAGCTGCGCGAGAACTTGAAATTCAACAGCCTGTCAGCATGGAACCTATACAGTATACTCCTTCCGAAAATAAACCTATACAGTATACACGTGGATGGTGGGTTATACCCGTACTGTACACGCACGCTGCTACGCCCGGCCCTATGCATCGATCCATACCATACATGCATGGATCAAATCATCGCAGGTCCATATCCACTACGGATACGTGTATGGTGCCCGTTACTTACGTACTCGCAGTGGTACGTGGAGCTAGGTTACGAGCTGAGCTAGCAAAGGCCGTGGCGCTGTCAGCTTCTCCTATTCCCGACACGCGCTGAAACGACACAGGCTACACAGCTGAATGATTCTGCCGTCTCACTCGCAAGAGAGTCGAGAGTTTCCCAATCAAAAAGGATGGATCGATCCGGTTTGCATTGCCCTGTCATTCGTGGACACGTAAGACGACGGTATCGTACGTGGCGTCGTCGTCGCAACCCTCGGGGTTCAAGCTCTACGTACTCGATCGAGAGCGGGAACTACACATCGTTCGAAAGCGACGGGTGCAATTACGATCTACTTGTAAGTTTATTTTTTAACAGTAAGAGGGGTCCAAAAGGCCTCGGTGGAGCTTCATTCATAGAACACGTGGCAGTTACAAATTGCATGAATGCCCTTTACATATCTCCCCTAAAGAATCTACTGTTTAAAATAAAGCCTCCACTTTCATAGAAATCACCCTTTCAGAAAAAAAGGAAAACGACATCGAGCACAGACGATGGATCCAAGTACATGCCTCCGCGATTGAGGTTGAAGAAGGGTCGCCATTCCAGCCAAAGATCATGGCGATGTCATCAGTCGCCGTGTGTTCCGCTCGAGATAATCTAACAAGCGAAGCACCTAAGCACCTCTTGGGCAGAAACCGGTGACGATTGAAGCAGCACGAAGCAGCATTGGCGCAGTCCTCCTCCTCGCCACCACAGCAGGCCAGGAAAAAATGCATCTCGGAACTTCTTTGCTTGAACCAGCCTAGGCGAACAAGACCTCCTGACCGGAGCCAGGAACGACACGCTCCAGCTTCTCTTCCCCCTCGCCACCAAGGTCGGCCGGGAGACAAACGGAAGCACACACCATCTATTCCCCCATGCCTCAATGGCCGGACGGGGGCACCTCAACCTCGTGGTGCCCTTGCAGACGAAGGAGACCCGTCAGAACACGATCTTATTCAAAGGAGTGGCACCGCTCTCAAATGCCATCCACTCCGACAAGTGGAGCAAGATGACGAAGAGAAGGAACCCTAACCTCGAGATATGATCAGGAACCAGAGATCCGCTCCAAGCTACAAGCACGGATCCCAAGCTCGTCATTCAACCGAAACCACAACAGCTACAACTACATATATTACACCTAACTCTTCGGCACCGCTCCTTAACTAAATCCGGCCGGCTATTCCGACGGAGCGGGCAGCAGACCAGCCCGGCCTTCTGGAAGAAACGTTCAAGTATTGTAGCTCCTTGAGAGAGGATAAGGGGATAAGGGATCGATGTACGTGCAAGTAAGTAGTAGCATTTTGCCACTGCAGGCAGGTTAGTTTCTCTGTCGTTGCCGAAGAGGTCTTGATGAACAGAAGCCCATGGCATAAGGGAGGACTAAATCAAAAATTATTGTGTGCATTATCTGGTTTAGGATGGCCCGGGCAATCAAACAAATATCTGGACAGCGGCCACCGCCGCGAGCCTGAGATCACAACCAGCAACGTGTTATTAGAGGTGTCGGCACACCCTCCATAGTATTTGGAGGATCGTTACGATGCTCCCAATACGAGATTCATGCCCTAAGAATAGCAATATTTGTACAAGACGGTTTTTTATTTTTACAAATAGCAATATTTTTCATAGTTTTAAATAATAATTCAAACCATCTTACATAGTTTAAATATATAAATTCTTTTACATAATAATCCAAACACACACACATAAAATTATTTGTACAAGAAGGGTCGAATGCGGTGTGATGATCCACAAGTATAAGGGATCGCAACAGTCTTCGAGGGAAGTAAAATCCAAATTTACTGATTCGACACAAGGGGAGCCAAAGAATATTTATAAACTTTAACAGATGAGTTGTTAATTCAGCTGCACCTGCACCTGGAAATAGACTTGCTCGCAACAGTTTATGACTAGTAACAGTTTTATAGCAGTGTTAGTAGTGAAGTAACATCAGTAATGAAATAAAAATAGTAGTAGCGATGATTACAGTAGACAACAAGATTAAAATACTGCAGGTATAGGGATGGATACCCGTACGCTGCATGGATAAAATAATTCATATAATAAGCAAGACATGAGCATTGCAAGTAATAATGATAAAAGCATCCTAGTATAAAGTAACCATATGCGTGTATTCCTATTTAGTCATGCGTGCTCGCAATGAGAAATTTGCACGATATCTTTTATCCTACCACCCCGTTTGCAGCGGAGACTCAAGTAAATCTACTTGTAATTAAGGTACTCCTTTTAATAGAGTACCGGAGCAAAACATTAACACTATGTGAACACACATGATCCTCACATCAAAGCCATTGTAACGGCCCCGGGTAGGACCCCCTAATAGAATTGCTTGTTCTTTTTCGTTTATGCATCATATTGCATGCATGCATCACATCCATGTTTTAACAAAATGAAATTAATTTATAAAATCCTAACTCCTTATTTTTCTCTCTCTCTCATATGGTTTATAACCCCTCTCTTCTTTCACTATTCAAAACCCTAAAACCAAAGTAAATAAAACTATTTTATAAACCCTAAATCTCTCTAACCTAACTCTAGCCGAAGCCCAACTCACCAGCAGCCCATTCCCCCCTCATCTTTTCCTCTCTCTTTTTCCACCGAAGCCACCGAAGCAGCCCACTTACCTTGGCCCAGCCCAACCCACCTTGCCATCTCGTACCGCTTCGAGGAGAGACGTCCTCCTTGTCGTCTTCTTCCACGAGGACGGCGTGAGACCTGTGGTCCTCCTTCACTCCAACCACCCCGCGCCACCACCTCCCTTCCCCTTTTATTCTGCATCCGATGCGCAGGCAAACCCTAGCACCCTCTCCTCCCTCGAGCCGCCGCCATCTCTTTTCCCCCTCTTTTTCTTCCTCTCGGTGAACCACCATGAGCACCTAGCCGCCGCCCCACCATCTCCGGTCGTCCCCTCGTCAAGCCAACACCACCAGTGTCTCCGCCTCGTTCTACTCTCATCCCGGTGGAAGGAATCGACCAGGGACGCCTCGTATCGATGTCCACAACCTCGTTTCCCCCATCAGCACCGGCGGCCAAATCGTCAATTCTGGCCGGTACCGACAATCTCCGTCCCCGCTGTCTACTCCTTGGGCTTCACGGTGAGCAGAGCTATCTCCTCGACCTTGTCCCGCCTCCTAATTCCCTCTCTATCGTCTTCTCACCTTGCTGTCGGTCGTCTCCTCCGCAGCAACCCGCCGCCGGTCATCTTCCGGTGGTCTCCCGCTACCGGCGCCGCCTTCCCTGACCCGCGCCGGCGAGGCGAACCCGGCGCCCCCTTCCTCGCGCCCTGGGACGCCCCAGTCGCCCGCCCGCATCCGCGCCGACCGCGGTGACCGCCCCCTCATGGAACGCGCCCGGCATCGAGCACCTGGAGTGCATGTCGTGCAAGGTTTGCCACGCGGGCGCCAGCGTGGCACCTGGGCCCCGCCTGTCAGCCCCTTCTGGCTAGGTAACCCTCGGTGAGAAATCCCCCACCAGTCCCAGGTCTGAAATCTTACGTAAAACCCCCTGCCAGTTTTTCAGCACCAACCCGCAGTCCCTGGCGCCTGTGCTTTGCACGATAACCCCCTGCATGTTTTTAAAACCAACCCGCAGTCCATATTCCTGTCTGAACTTTCGTTCAGGTCCTTTTCTACTTTAAATAAACCCTGTTTTCTATTTTAACTAATAAAAACTAATCTGCTAATAACTTTTAATTGGTAATTCAAAATGGAAAGTGTTATATATGAAAATTGATCAGAAAAATGTGATGAACATGAATATGCCATTCATATACCTGTTTGAATCTCGCATCATGTCGTGCCATGATAGTTTGTGCATTTGACCTCACATAACATGCGGAGTATTTCAGATATCCACCTAAGGTTTTCCCCGCTCCGTTTAAATTTGAAGTAGCGCACCCCTGCCATGTCTTGACATGCTAATCAACACTTAACTTTGCCGGTAGTAAATGCAACTTCAACCCTAATTGTTTGTCCGGGGTCTCGACTCCGCTTAAATGGATAAGTTGCATCGCCGCATCATGCTTGCCATGCCATGCATATCATATCATGATCATGCTGGATCTTCTTTATCCGTAGTAGTAAGACTTGCATCCGTTGCTTGTTCCAGCATTATCCTCTTCCCGGATAGGATCGCGAAGTGGTGTGGTGAGATATGACAAGTTCTCCGGATGTCCCTCGGCAAGCTTTAACAGGCAAGCATTTTCCCTTATACTTTTGCCCCTGCAGAAGTCGCTCACCTATTTTATTTTGCCTTCTCCCTCATGCTATCCTTAAGTTGCGTTCCTGTCACGTGTCCCTTCCACTTGTTACCTCAAGCAGCCCATATTGCCACCACCAACCACCAACCTCCTACAACTGTTGTTTGGTTATCGGGTCTGCATTGCGAGTCGTAGTGCATGCTAGTGTTGTTTATATCTCGTTACCGTTACCGCTATCTTATCGGGTTATGTGTTGAGGAACATGACACATGGTTATATCTGTTGAGGGTGTCATGGTTACTTGTTAATAGTTGTTAGCGGAGGCATCGGTGGGTCAGTTGCTCGTTTTATGACGGCTCACTCGTGTTTCTTTAAAGCTTAGGACCCGAGTTCCTGTTATCTGTTCCGAGATTGAGCGCTCTAACCACACGTGGGTATGCTTCTGGGTCTCCCCTCGACCACTGCCGGAATCTACAGCTTTGTCCAGTGGCCACAACTAGTTTGGAATGTTTTACCATTTGTTGTTGCGTGCATGCCAGCCTGTTACTTATTTACTTTGGGAAGCCCCTGGGTGCCTTGTATCCCTTGTTTCGGTATGCACGTATAGGTTTGCGGCCCGAGCGTTTATCGCATGCTCGAAACCGGTCATTCGCCCTCGTGTGTGTTTTGACCCTCGGAAGCCGTGCACGCAATAGCTAGGTCCGTTTCGGAGATACGGCCGGACTTCGATTCGGGCTCAACTTGGTTAGGTGGCTTCCTGGACATTGTTGTCGTGAAGAAGAGTGCGAGTCGTGATATCCACCTGTCGCAAGTGGGTTGATCGTGCGTGTGGGCACATTTGGGCACCCCTGCAGGGTTACATCTTATTGATAAGCCGTGTCCGCGGTTATGGATGACTTGGAGTTGTATGACTCGACCATAGACAACTTACACCTGTTGTTTCAATCATAATAACTTGCGTAGTAAGTTAGCACAACTCTAATAATAAATGGTTAAAACTTGACAACCGTGTGAGTGCCTTTGTAAGTACTTCTTGGCGAAGGGGGAACGCGTCGGCTGTGTTATGTTTGCAGAGTATAGAACTGTTAGTTTATGCGCTCTCTCACCTTCTCTGTTTAGACGAATGTTGTAGAGTGTCTCTATAGGTTTTTAGTGCATGCGCGCTGCCGCTTAACCCCACCATATTTCCTATGACGTTCCTCTTGCGTCCTCTAAGTCCCAATCGTGCCTCAAGTACAAAGGACGACTGGTTGACGAATGCTTATACGTCTTGAAGTCTTGTTAAGTACGAACTCGTACTTATTGCTGCTTCTACGGGACATAACCGGGCAGGTATGAAGATCGGTATGATGAAGAACGACGCTAGCAAGGTTACCCTTCCGGCTTGGCCTGGGCAGGGTTATGGACGCCATCGTTTATCTTCAGGACTCTTAGTCCAAATTTGTATCTTGTCCGTACTCGGACGTATTTGATCTTCTGTATGACTTGGATCTTTGTATGGTATATTTGTATTCTTGAATCGTTGGAGTCGTTGTTGTAATATATCTGTTTCTTGTGGGCTCTATTGTAATCATGTTGTAATGTTACCGCTCGTGATTGATTCCACCCGCATCACGTGCATGCTTCGGCGTGTACGAGGCGCTTGGTGGTGCGTCTCCTAAAATCGATATCGTGCGGATTTCGGCGGATTCGCTGGGATCCTCATGGTACCGGTTTCGGGGCGTCACAGCCATCCCCTCTGGTTATCCCAACTGTTGTCACTTTGGGGCCTCGGGTTCCGGACAACGATATGTGTATACAACTTGCAGGTATGATCAAAAGCAATAATTAATAACATGTTCAGATCTGAGATCATGGCACTCGGGCCCAAAGTGACAAGCATTAAGTATAACAAGTTGCAACAATGTCAAAAGTACTAACAACGGATACTAGGCACTATGCCCATAACGATCTTATAGCTATTACATGAACAATCTCATCTAATCCCTACCATCCCCTACAGCCTACATCGGGGAATTACTCACACATGGACGGGGGAATCATGGATGGTTGATGGAGAGGCTGTAGGGATTCGTAGCATAGAAAACAAAAAAATTCCTACATCGAGAACGCAATCCAAGCCAAGATGCAATCTAGAAGACGGAAGCAACGAGGGGATGAACGAGACTAACCCTTGGAGATTTCCAAAGCCTATAAGAGGAGGCTCTCGTTGCTGCGGTAGACGATCACTTGCCGCTTTCAAAAGCGCGTAGAAGATCTTGACGGTGCCACAATCGGGCAGCACCTCCGTACTCGGTCACACGTTCGGTGTTGATGAAGATGACGTCCTTCTCCCCGTTCCAGCGGGCAGCGGAAGTAGTAGCTCCTCCTTGAATCCGGCAGCACGACGGCGTGGTGGCGGTGGCGATGGAGATCTCCGGTGGAGCTTCGCTAAGCGTTGCGGGAGAGGGGGAGGAGTGGGGCGGCTAGGGTTTGGGGAGAGGGGGTGGCCGGCCTCCTTGGGGTGCGGCCAAGGTGGTGGTATTGTGGTGGCCGGCCCCCTCCCCTTGTCCCCTCATTATATAGGTGGAACCCCCAAGTGTTGGACTACAAGTCTTCGAATAAGACCCCAACCCAAAACCTTCCATGTGTAGGGAAACCTACCCAAGGTGGGACTCCCACCTCAAGTGGGACTCCCACCCTTCCATGAGGGGGGGTGGCCGGCCCCCTTGGTGGAGTCCACCTTGGACTCCCCCTCTAGGGTTGGCCGGCCATGGGTGGGGACTCCACCTTCCAAAGTGATTTCTTCCGAACTTTTCTAGAACCTTCTAGAACCTTCCATAAATGCACCGGATCATTTTCAAACTTATAAAATGACTTCCTATATATGAATCTTATTCTCCGGACCATTCCGGAACTCCTCGTGATGTCTGGGATCCCATCCGAGACTTCGAACAATACTTCGAACTCCATTCCATATTGAAATTCTACTAATACGACATCAAACCTTAAGTGTGTCACCCTACGGTTCGCGAACTATGTGGACATGGTTGAGAACTCTCTCCGACCAATAACCAATAGTGGGATCTGGAGATCCATAATGGCTCCCACATATTCAACGATGACTTAGTGATCGAATGAACCATTCACATACGATACCGATTCCCTTTGTCACGCGATATTTTACTTGTCCGAGGTTTGATCATCGGTATCTCTCTATACCTTGTTCAACCTCGTCTCCTGACAAGTACTCTTTACTCGTACCGTGGTATGTGGTCTCTTATGAACTTATTCATATGCTTGCAAGCTAATTAGACGACATTCCACCGAGAGGGCCCATAGTATATCTATCCGTCATCGGGATGGACAAATCCCACTGTTGATCCATATGCCTCAACTCATACTTTCCGGATACTTAATCCCACCTTTATAACCACCCATATACGCAGTGGCGTTTGATGTAATCAAAGTACCCTTCCGGTATAAGTGATTTACATGATCTCATGATCGAAAGGACTAGGTAACTATGTATCGAAAGCTTATAGTAAATAACTTAATGACGTGATGTTATGCTACGCTTAATTGGGTGTGTCCATTACATCATTCACATAATGACATAACCTTGTTATTAATAACATCCAATGTTCATGATCATGAAACTATGATCATCTATTAATCAACAAGCTAGTTATACAAGAGGCTTACTAGGGACTCATTGTTGTTCACATAACACACATGTATCAATGTTTCGGTTAATACAATTGTAGCATGGTATGTAAACATTATCATAAACACAAAGATATATAATAATAACCATTTTATTATTGCCTCTTGGGCATATCTCCAACAGTCTCCCACTTGCACTAGAGTCAATAATCTATTTTACATATGTAAAGATATAACACCTTGGCCTTCCGGTGCTTTATCATGTTTTGCTCACAGGAGAAGTTTTAGTCAATGGATCTGACATGCTCAGAAACGTATGTATTTTGCAATTCATTTGCGTCTCAACGCATCACTCATTTTCCAAATGAGTCGGCATTAAATATGTTTGGTCTTCTGGTGGAACCTTAATTCCGTGGTCTGAAATATGTCACTAATATTGTCATACACAATATAGCTTCAAAGTTCTGACACTATCGGAACTACACCAAGTTCTCAAAGAACTCTTCGACTTAAACATCCTCAGTCATTGTCAAAACAATGACATACTATGCCTTGATTTGTAGAATCCGTCACAATATTTAGAACTCTTCTAAATCTAGCATTGTACTACCTTTTAAACAACACTTAGCCTAATTGAGATTTGAATTTCATTTTTATATGTGACCAAACAAATATCGGTGCAACACCTTACAGCGATTTGTTTGTCATTACCCCATATAAAACTATATATGTATCCTTGGTTCTTCTAAAGCACACAGGGATATTCTTACTGTTTGTCCAATGATCATCACATGAATCATTCTGGTATATGCTCCTAACTTTTTAGAGCATAGGACATCTTATTTTTTACATATTATTTGTGATCTATAATCACTCATGTGTTTTTACTCATTGAGTGTCAGATACACTCAAGTCTGTTAAACCTTCACATGACAAGAACATCTTCTTAATATTTCTATATTGAACTACTTCAATATCCATTCTATGTATTTTGACTTAAGAGAGTGCATTTGCTACCCGCATGGGTAGCTACACACCCATGGTGAATACCAATATGCAAGCCATATTAACTTGTTTTAGCTCGGTTTCCTAGTAGAACATGGAATTCTAGTGTACAAAAGTGGTTTCCGAATTTTGATACGAATATTTTTTTATCAAAGTCAACTCACCAATGTATTTTGCGTTGACTTTATGAATACAGAGTTGACTTTGACAAAAAAAAGTTCAAATCAAAATTCGAAAACCACTTTTGTACACCAGAATTTCACGTTCTACTAGGAAACCGAGCTAAAATAAGTTAATATGGCTTGCATATTGGTATTCACCATGGGTGTGTAGCTACCCATGCGGGTAGCAGGCTTCATCCCTTTGACTTAAACTTATTATGTGTTTCAATCTATCTTCATAGATCTTGACACTAAATATGTTTCAGTCCATATCCTTTCATTAAAGTTAATTCTCAATGAAACCTTCTAATCAAGTATATAATTACATCATTTATAACCAACTATATGTTATCTACATAAAGTATTATAAATATGTCTTAGCGCTCCCACTTAATTTCTTGCAAATGCAAGCATCTTCATCGTTTCTAATGAAATCAAAAACTTTTTGACTATTTCATCCGGTGAAGATTCCAACTCCGCGATACTCACTTCATCCAATTGAAGTTTCTATACCTATATAGTATTCCACGGACCAGCAAAACTCTTGGTTGTATCTTGTATACACCTTTAATACACACTTCTGATAAGTAAAGTATTTTGCCATCCTACTAGCATATCTCATAAAATAAATATGTAGTGATTACTAGAGTAATCCACATAGACTATAAGCATTGCTATGGAAGATCTAATCTTATCGTAGTCAACTCTTTGAACTTTGTCGTAAAAAAACTTTTCGACAAGTTGAGCTTTTTCAAGGATATTTCATCCAAGTCCATCAATTTTATCTATCTATTTACTTTCAAAAAGTATTCATCTATCTTGGATTTTATGGCATATAGCCATTTTAATGGAGTCAGGGCCCATCATAACTTCTTTGTTTGTAGTTGGTTTATCATTGTTCAAAATCAATCCTTTGTCCACAAATCATTTAATTGATCACAAAGTAAACCATACCTACAAGGTTCAATGTGTACTTTGATCTCCATGGCTAAAACACTTTGTAGTCATGAGAGCCATGATTGTCGTGGCCTCTTCCGGAACCAATTCCGATGCTGCGCTACTCTGATCATTATGCTCAGGTTCATAAACCTTTATCAAGTTCTATTGTCCTCCCACTCAAATACTTCGCTAGAAACAATTTCTTGGAAATAAATAAGAAACATTGACAAACACTTTTTGTCTTTGTATCCATAGTGGAAAGAATTCCCAATCAATACTTTGGGATAACCAACAAAGACATTAATCCGATTTTGGTTGTAAACTCTTAGGCCAAAATTTAAAGAAAGGACTATTAGGGTTTATACCCATGCCATAATGTAATATCCCAGGTAATGGGGTTACAAATATAGAGGAAACAGGAGTGTGCATTGCATTCATGCATAGAAAATCCGGGGAATTTTTGCGCTTTAAAGTAAAACAGTCACAGTAACTGAAGTTTCACTTGACCTTGGTGGAATTGAAGTAGCTCATCAAGTCAAGCGCTATAAACCTCAATGTGACTTTGCTAAAACTTTGTTTTGGGTAGAGATGATTTGATCTAAGGGGTTAGATCAAATGGAACTAATAATCAACACAACAACACTTTACTTAATGATCAATTGCTTGATCTTATAAAAAAATATAATATGGTAATGCTTGTCATAACATATGAGCATCCATTTAATTGGAAATCAAGTAACAATAATTGGAGAAACTATTCTTCACTTATCTTTTCCATGTCTTAAACTAATCCATGATCTGACCATGAACCTCATGGTATTCATTTTACTTCATTCTTGGAAACATGACAAGGAGATCAACTCTAGAAATATATATTCTTCTCTATTCCAAATAGTTAAGAATCAAACCTAGAGAGGTGAGAGTTCTATTATAATTATTAGAGAAGCATTAACAAACCTTGAGTTAAACCTTGGATATGCATCCAAGTATTCAAATCATCATCTTTAAAAGAAACCCTAGGATATTATTCAAGACCTCCCCTAGAGAGAGAACCCATTTATATTAACCATAGATATTGGTGACCACATAATTATCTTTGGAGAATAACCTTAGGTTAGTATTGAAGTCCTTCCCAAGTGAGAGAGCCCATTCATATCAATTCTCTAGCTTTACCTATTAATGAATAAAGGACAATCTTTGAACTAAAGTATTGGGTTGTAAACCATTTCATATTGGAGTGGTGAGATAACCAAATACCAAATGGAATAAGACTATACCCATGGATTAGTGAAATAAGGATAGGACCAATCCAACTAAGTTAGACAATTGAATCTTTAGCTTATCTACTTAAATAAATATTAGGAGTACACCATAAACCCTAGAATAACTATTCTTATATGAGAGGGATCAAGCTATGGAGTTACACATAAGTAGTTGAGGCAACACTTGAACCTTAGGGAGATAATTAACCAATCATCAGGATGATTATATCATCATTCCTTGAGAAGAATCATAAGTAATTATCTCAGGCATTCTCCTGGGATATAAATCTAATGAGATAACCATGACCATGTCCACCTAAGGAATTATAAGAGAAGTACTATACCCTAGCTATTCAAGCCAACACTTGATATTGGGAGTGAGAAACCAAATTCATAAGAGATACCTTAGGAAGCCAAACCTTGATCATTATAAATTGAGTGATGATCATAAACCCTAAGAAATTGAGGTAGAGATATTAAGAACAAGTTGATCATGCCTAATCCATGATCATGCTCTTGAGGTATATGAGGATAAGTTAAATCCTAATAGGATAAGTAGATATTATCCAACACATAAAATCATAGGGGAACTATTAGAAAACCTAAACCATTTCCCATATGATAATTAGAGAGACAACTGAATTGTAACAAACCTTTGTCTAGTCCAGCCTTATATCAATCCAAATGATCTTGGATTGAACCATCCTATGTGTGGTGAGGAAGAGCAACTCTAGCTAAAGTAATAAGGTGTTAAATCACATATAGAACCTATAACCATATCTCAAACTAACTTGTGAATTACTTGATGACCACAAGTTAAACCCTAGACAATATCTTAATTCTAGTTTATGTATCACTTGAGTGATCACAAATAAAACCTAGTCCACATTTAAGTTTCAACCCATGTATACTTAGGCACACCCAACTATTTTCTCAACAAATAAAATTCTCCTAAGTGGAGTAAGATCTACTCTAATCATTCAAAACCAAGACTTAAGAAAGTAATACCAATAGCCATGGGAACAAACCAAACTTAATCTCCAATATTTATAAATATTGGGGCACATGAAATCATGCCCATAAAACTACAATCCTATCTAAGAAACCAAATAGTTGGCTTTACTTTGCAGATAATTTCTTACAAAGAAATACCACATGAAACAATAATCATCACTAGATAATTAGTAAGGCCCCTTTGGAAAATAATTTAGAACCTTTTATAGTTGGATTATAAAATTAAATATATATATATATATATGAAATATTCTATCCTCAAACCAATACTATTAACTATGTGTTATGTGTTAATACACACATATAGAACCCTAATCCAACAATATTACTATTAACCATTTTTTTAGTTTCCATCAACTTGAAATAAGAAAAACCTGCAAAAGAGAATTCAAAACAGAATTCAAATTAGAAAACAGAAAACAATAAATAGAAAAGGAAGAGAAAGAAGGCTTACCAGCGAGCTAAGCACCGCAGCAGCCCACCAAGTGCAGCCCAGCAACATAGCCCAACAGTAGTCCACCAACGAGGCCCAGCCCAAGGCTAAAGCCGACCCAAACTCCATACCGACTCGCTGAAGAAGAAAATCGAGGTCGTCTTCTTCCCTGAGATCGACACGATGGAGGAGCTTCCCGGCCACGTCCTCGACGACGATAAGGATGAGCCCCGGACTCCAATTCCATTCCAAAGACCTGCGTAAATCACAACGAGTCCATTGACATAGTTTGCGCTACGATTCGTGCCCTTTGCACATACCTACCTCACCGTGGCATCTGCGCCGTCTCTGGCGACGTGACGTCGATTCCGACCATGCCATGAGCTATAAAGCTTCCCAGAGCTCCGCCAAAGAACCCTAGTTACTCTCCGCCTAGCCTCGCCCTCTCATTCACTCCCTATCCCTGGCAATAGTCTCGCCGCTACCGCCGGCGTTGGAGAAGAAGCGGACGACTGGAGTCGCCCCAGCATCCGTGCAGAGGTCGAGGAGGTGCGCCTCGACGTGTACATCGTCTGGTAGAAGCCTAGCATCAAGGGGAGATCGGAGTTGTGCCAATTTCACCGTTCCCTTTCTCCGGTCATCCTCGGTATTCTCGAAATCGAGCTCGCCACCGTCGCCAATCCTCCTCATCGAGCATCCTATCATCATCAGGGTGAGTTTGCGCACCCAGAGAGCTCTTATTCTTGCATTTTCATCCACGGTAGCTGATGACGCGTAAAGCACACGCCCGTTGGGAACCCCAAGTGGAAGGTGTGATGCGTACATCAGCAAGTTTCCCTTAGTAAGAAACCATGGTTTATCGAACCAGTAGGAGTCAAGAAGCACGTTGAAGGTTGATGGCGGCGGGATGTAGTGCGGCGCAACACCAGGGATTCCGGCGCCAACGTGGAACCTGCACAACACAACCAAAGTACTTTGCCCCAACGAAACAGTGAGGTTGTCAATCTCACCGGCTTGCTGTAACAAAGGATTAGATGTATAGTGTGGATGATGATTGTTTGCAGAAAACAGTAGAACAAGTATTGCAAGTAGATTGTATTCGATGTAAAGAATGGACCGGGGTCCACAGCTCACTAGAGGTGTCTCTCCCATAAGATAAATAGCATGTTGGGTGAACAAATTACAATCGGGCAATTGACAAATAGAGAGGGCATGACCATGCACATACATGATATGATGAATATTGTGAGATTTAATTGGGCATTACGACAAAGTACATAGACCGCTATCCAAGCATGCATCTATGCCTAAAAGTCCACCTTCAGGTTATCATCCGAACCCCTTCCAGCATTAAGTTGTAAACAATAGACAATTGCATTAAGTATGGTGCGTAATGTAATCAATAACTACATCCTTAGACATAGCATCAATGTTTTATCCCTAGTGGCAACAAGACATCCACAACCTTAGAACTTTCCGTCACCGTCCCAGCATTTAATGGAGGCATGAACCCACTATCGAGCATAAATACTCCCTCTTGGAGTTAAGAGCAAAAACTTGGCCGAGCCTCTACTAATAACGGAGAGCATGCAAGATCATAAACAACACATAGGTAATAGATTGATAATCAACATAACATAGCGTTCTCTATCCATCGGATCCCGACAAACACAACATATAGAATTACAGATAGATGATCTTGATCATGTTAGGCAGCTCACAAGATCCAACAATGAAGCACATAAGGAGAAGACAACCATCTAGCTACTGCTATGGACCCATAGTCCAGGGTTGAACTACTCACTCATCACTCCGGAGGCGACCATGGCGGTGAAGAGTCCTCCGGGAGATGATTCCCCTCTCCGGCAGGGTGCCGGAGGCGATCTCCGTAATCCCCCGAGATGGGATTGGCGGCGGCGGCGTCTCAGTAAGGTTTTCCGTATCGTGGCTCTCGGTACTGGGGGTTTCGCGACGAAGGCTATTTGTAGGCGAAAGGGCAGGTCAAATGGCGTCACGAGGGTCCCACACCACAGGCCGGCGCGGCCAGGGCCTGGGCCGCGCCGCCCTGGTGTCTGGCCGCCTCGTGGCCCCACTTCGTCTATCCCTCGGTCTTCTGGAAGCTTCGAATTCCGAGAATATTTCCTTACTAGGATTTCTGAAACCAAAAACAGCAGAAAACAGCAACTGGCTCTTCGGCATCTCGTTAATAGGTTAGTGCCGGAAAATGCATAAATACGACATATAATGTGTATAAAACATGTAGATATCATCAATAATGTGGCATGGAACATAAGAAATTATCGATACGTCGGAGACGTATCACATCCCCAAGCTTAGTTCTTGCTCGTCCCGAGCAGGTAAACGATAACAAAGATAATTTCTGGAGTGACATGCCATCATAACCTTGATCATACTATTGTAAGCATATGTAATGAATGCAGCGATCAAAACAATGGTAATGACATGAGGAAACAAATGAATCATAAAGCAAAGACTTTTCATGAATAGTACTTCAAGACAAGCATCAATAAATCTTGCATAAGAGTTAACTCATAAAGCAATAAATTAAAGTAAAGGTATTGAAGCAACACAAAGGAAGATTAAGTTTCAGCGGTTGCTTTCAACTTATAACATGTATATCTCATGGATATTGTCAATGTAAAGTAATATAACAAGTGCAATATGCAAGTATGTAGGAATCAATGCACAGTTCACACAAGTGTTTGCTTCTTGAGGTGGAGAGAAATAGGTGAACTGACTCAACATAAAAGTAAAAGAATGGTCCTTCAAAGAGGAAAGCATCGATTGCTATATTTGTGCTAGAGCTTTGGTTTTGAAAACATGAAACAATTTTGTCAACGGTAGTAATAAAGCATATGTATCATGTAAATTATATCTTACAAGTTGCAAGCCTCATGCATAGTATACTAATAGTGCCCGCACCTTGTCCTAATTAGCTTGGATCACCAGGATGATCATCGCAATACACATGTTTTAACCAAGTGTCACAAAGGGGTACCTCTATGCCGCCTGTACAAAGGTCTAAGGAGAAAGCTTGCATTTGGATTTCTCGCTTTTGATTATTCTAAACTTAGACATCCATACCGGGACAACATGGACAACGTGATAATGGACTCCTCTTTTATGCATAAGCATGTAGCAACAATTAGTGTTCTCATATGAGATTGAGGATATATGTCCAAAACTGAAACTTCCACCATGATTCATGGCTTTAGTTAGCGGCCCAATGTTCTTCTCTAACAATATGCATGCTCTAACCATTAAACGAGTGGTAAATCTCCCTTACTTCAGACAAGAAGGACATGCATAGCAACTCACATGATATTCAACAAAGAGTAGTTGATGGCGTCCCCAGGAACATGGTTATCGCACAACAAGCAACTTAATAAGAGATAAAGTGCATAAGTACATATTCAATACCACAATAGTTTTTAAGGCTATTTTGTCCCATGAACTATATATTGCAAAGGCGAATGATGGAAATTTTTAAGGTAGCACTCAAGCAATTTACTTTGGATTGGCGGAGAAATACCATGTAGTAGGTAGGTATGGTGGACACAAATGGCATAGTGGTTGGCTCAAGGATTTTGGATGCATGAGAAGTAATCCCTCTCGATACAAGGTTTAGGCAAGCAAGGTTATTTGAAACAAACACAAGGATGAACGGTGCAGCAAAACTCACATAAAAGACATATTGTAAACATTATAAGACTCTACACCGTCTTCCTTGTTGTTCAAAACTCAATACTAGAAATTATCTAGACTTTAGAGAGACCAAATATGCAAACCAAATTTTAGCAAGCTCTATGTATTTCTTCATTAATGGGTGAAAAGTATATGATGCAAGAGCTTAAACATGAGCACAACAATTGCCAAGTATCAAATTATTCAAGACATTTTAGAATTACTACATGTAGCTGTTGCGGTCAGAAACCCACCGTCGAGCAACGACTGGCAACACCGTAGAGCCGGGAACAACTCAGGGCTGCGGCTGGCCCCAGTCCCTCAGAGCAACGGCCCGCAAAGCCTTCTGGTCACACGCCCGATGCTGTCGCAAGGGCGTGCCACCTCGACCTATACCCGGTCGGGAAGGTGTTGGATGATGCCTCGCTTAGTTTCCTGCAGGGCACACACGTAAACATTAAATACGAGCCTCGATCGGCTCTCAGGTTATCTTGTGAATCGGCTCAAAGAGCCGATCCACCCATGATTCGTACAAGGTGTCCGAATATATGGTGGTCCTGCTTGATCAAGATAAAGCTAATGCGATCTACGATGATTTAGGGTTTTCACCGAATAATCGGATCATCCTACTCACGATTGGGCCTCGCGCTCGCGTACGGTGATCGTAAGCCGATCCTAGACAGGGCCTAAAAACCAACACGAGGTTGATCCCCGGAACATCCTGTCTAGGGCTAGCAAACTACACCCTACACGCCGCCGGATCCTCCAACCCTTTGTAAGGCCTAACTATTGCGGATATTAAACTAATCCTTGAAGAACAAGGAGCAACCGTAACAGATCGGATCTACTAAACAATGATCAAGCGGGGTGCCGCCCCTACACCTAAGATAGGTGTAAGGGCGGCTAGATGCGTAAGGGTTGCACTACGACAGCATATGATACTAAGAACAATGCTAACCCTAACACATCTAAGATAACTACGTTGCTTGCCATCAAAAAGGCTTCAGCACGAGCAACGCATGAACAACGTAATAAGCTTATGCTGCCTAGATCGCAAGATGCGATCTAGGCAGCATGGTGCTTACCGGAGAAACCCTCGAGACGAAGGAGTTGGCGATGCGCCGAGATTGGTTGTGTTGAACGTTGGTTGTTGTTTATTCCATAAACCCTAGATACATATTTATAGTCCAGGGGACTTTCTAATGTGGGCGTGCACCTAACCGTGCACGGGTCAAACTCTAACTTCTAAACTAAGATGCAATCTAATATGTTACAGATACACGGGCAATTTAGCCCAACTTGGTATAACAGGCCGATTCATGTACTTCTTCCATGTATATTCTTCAAATCCATCTTCAATCGCGGCCCACATCTGATCCGGTCAAATTCTGGTGATAACACATGCCCCCCTGGTTTTGGAAATGACATTTCCAAAATCATTACGCCTTTCTTTCGTCGGGTCATGTCGTGGCAGAGCAGAAACCGCCGCAGAATCCCTCATCATGATGCCTTGCCCCTTCTACTTCTGCGAAATTTTCTGTTTGGGCACCACTTCCTCGGGAACTGTTGTGGCATTGAATCTCCCTCATATCCCCTTGTATTTAACCGTTCTAAACAGTTCGCTTCTTCATCCCCTTCGCATTAGCACTCCAAAAACCCTCCTGCGCCACCATGTCTTCTGCCTCCTCTTCCTCCTCCAGCCTCTCCTATGGGTCTTCCTCCTCCCGCGAGACGCCGGAGGACATCCGAGCACCAGAAGCATGGGACCAGGAAGACCACGCCTCCTCCATCTGGTCCGAGGACGACCAGTCCTTGACCAGTGGGGATGAAGATCTCCAGTTCCTCGCCGATGGGGAACTGGAATCGGAAAGCGAGGATGACCAGTTCCCCTGGGACGGCTGTCCCTCCTCTTAAGAAGAGGAAGAAGAAGATGACGACGACGACTCCCTCGAGGGCTACCCGCCGGCGAAACGCCTCCGCATGTGGTGGGACGACGATAGCAGCGACGATGAAGAAGAGGATGAAGCTCCCGTAGAGGGCCACGGGAACAGTGACGAAGAGCCCATCGGCAGTAGTGCCGATGAGAGCTCTGAGGATGACGATGGGGGCAGCGATGGCCCGTAGATTAGGATCTACTAGTGTAGGCCTAGCACTAGTAGATTGGTCAATAGACCCTTCTTTTGTTCTTCCTTCTCTGAGCAATCGGCTCTTTCTTTGTAAGAAATCCTGCTTAATGAAGAAGTTTCCCCAATTCGATTTTGCCGATTTGTCCCCTTTGCCAATGCGTAATGAGCCGATAGCAACGCATCTGCCCTTTACAATCCATCCTTCAATTCCCCAACCGATGATTTCGAGATCTGGTGGACAATGCAAAGTCCTCAAGAGAGCCCTTAAATTTTTCTCACCAGTTTCAGCGATCCTCTTCTGCGAGCACTCATCATTTGGTGAAGAAGGTTGCAACCGAAGGATCAGTCGACGGTACCCCAATCGGCTCCCCAATAGAGCATCTACCAGGCCTGCTGCCCCCGAGTCTCGGTCAAGGCGAAACAGAGACGAGGATACGCAAATTAGCCGAATGGACCTGGGCTTGATTATGTCTGAGGGAACTATCATGCAGAGCTAGCCGATTTGAACTAAATCGGCCCTCCAGAAGAGAGGACCTTCGGGGTGAGCTGCCCCCCGAGTTTCTTCAGTCCACTTCTCGCACCTTGCTGGTCAGATCGGCTCCTTTCCTTTGGCAGATTTTGATGCGACCCATCCTTAACCTGATCTGCCCATCCATGCTGCTCTTGGTCATAATCCCTCAAACTTGCTCCATTGAGCCTCTGCTTACAACAGTTCTATCCTTAAGTCGATGTCTGCGCATCGGCTGTGCTTAAAAAAATTTGAATTTTTACGGCCGATTTATGTATCGGCCCCCATGCTTCAATACCCATCATCAAAGATTATCTTGAACTGCTGGGCATTAGGAAGACACTTTCCCTTCATATCCTCGTGTTTTATCCACCTAGGTGCCCCCCGAGCCGATTCTGCCAGGTAACTGCTGAAATCGGCTCTATGATTAGCCAAGGCACTCTATGTGAACGTCGGCTCTGTTAGGACCAGTGTGGACTTCTTCCAGCTCATTAACCGACGAAACCTCATTGCCCATTAGATTGGCGTTGAACCAAGGCAGGACGGATGGTGAGGATAATTTTGGCCGATTGTTGGAATCGGCCTCCACGTTGCTTGCTCGATGAAGGTTTGTGCTTCCTTCAGAAATCTTTGGGGCCGATCTCCTGGATCGGCATCGCCACGTTTGTCCATAGACGCTGCGTTTCGCTACACAGTCGGGTCCGTGGGTGAGACCAACCTAGTCCCATCCTGTGTCACGTTGATGCGCTCGCAGTCATCGAAACTGGGTGCCTCGTGTAATCCCGGAGCACCAAACTCCGTTGGAAGGACGAGCACCATGTTTGTGCCAGCCGATGTCTCATCATCGGCTTTCCTTTGCTTAGGGCGCCACTCTTTCCTTTGTGGCCGACCTTCTTCGTCCAGGGTTCGCTGAATTTTAGCGGCTAGATCAGGCCGCGCCTCCCTCAACGTGTGTAGGTATAACCTTTCAGCTTCCTCCAATCCACGTAGTCGCTGAACCCTTCGCTTTTGGGAACGGCTGAGCCCATCAGGGCACCACCTTGGCCGATGATACCTGCCTTCTTCATCATTGTCCTCTAGTTCCTCGAGATCTTCCACCCGAGCAGGCTCAACCTGTTTGTTCCGAGGCGGGAGAGGCCCTAGACGTTTGAACACGGACACGTTAGCTGTATCCCTCTTCCTTTGTTTGCATTCTGGGCAGTTGCCGATTGTAGGCAATCGGCTCATTCCTGAATCCCAGCAGTGTCTGAAGAAGGGGCAGTCCCAGTGCCTATCCACGTCGTCTTGCTCCCTCGGCTTCTCCTTGGCGTGGCGCTCATATCGCTCCTCGTCGTGATCATGCCGACGACGTCTCCTGTCGTCCCTAGCCGGCCGATCTTTTTCATCATCATCGCCGGATCGTCGGCGTTGGTCAAACCGACTCACATACTTGTTGAGGAGGTGATCGGAGAGAGGTCGCCGATATCTTATGTTCTTCACTTCTCCCTCCGTGACGTAGCGCTTGCCGTCGTGGCGGAGCCGATCGCGTGGAGCGGCTTCCTCTCGTGTCTTTGCTATGAGAGCAGCTGCCCTCATCTCCGTCCTTACCGGAGTGGTGCCCGAGTCCCACCATGTTGATATTGCACGAGAAATCTGGCTGGCACTCTCCATGGTAAGTATACTCCACCATGTTAACGGCGGGGAAGGGGTGTGTGTCGACTTTCATGGCGTCATCGGTTAAAAATTAGCCGTCCTTTTTCTATCGCCATTTGGATCCGCCGACGCCACACCCTGCGGTCGTTGGTGGTATGGGAGAACGTGTTATGCCATTTGCGGTATGGCTTTCCGTTCAGCTCCCCGCACCGTGGGGATCTTGTGGCCTTCGGGTACCTTCAGTCGCTTCTCCGTGAGTAAGAGGTTGAAAATCTGCTCAGCTTTGGTCACGTCGAAGTCGAACCCTTTTGGAGGACCTTGTGGCTTAACCCACTTACGGGACACGGGGCTTGTCGTCCGAGTCCATTCAGCCATCGCTACCTCCCGATCTCCCATTGCACCTTCATCCTCGTTCGCCTCAACCAGGACCACCGCACGCTTGAATTTGTCCCGGTAAACATCCGGGTGGCGCTGTTCATATGCCGACAGCCTTCGCACCATGTGCGCCAACGAAGGGTAGTCTGCTTGGGAGGCCACGTCCTTGATAGATGATGAGAGACCCACCACCGCCAACTCGACTTCTTCCTTTTCACTCACGTGAACCGAATAGCATCGGTTCCTAATGGTCCTGAAGCGCTGGATGTATTCTGCCACTGTTTCCCCGCGCTTCCGTCGTACTTGTGCAAGATCGGCAATACCAGCCTCGGAAGCTTCGAGTGATACCGTAGGTGGAACTCGCTCTTCCAACCGCTTCCAAGTCCGGACCGAGTTCGGTGGCAGCGATGTGTACCACCCGAAAGCCGATCCCGTGAGGGACCGTGCGAAGAACCTCACACGCAGCTCGTCCGATGCCGAGATAGTGCCCAGCTGTGCCAAATATCGGCTCACATGCTCGATGGAGCTGGAACCATCCGATCCACTAAACTTTGTAAAGTCGTGGAGCCGATATTTGGGAGGTAGCGGAATCAATTCGTACTCGTTGGGGTACGGCTTGGTATAGCCGATTGTCCTCCTTTTCGGCATCATGCCGAACTGGTCTTTTAGGATCGTACAAATCTCATCCGCGGTGATGGCCGAAGGCGTTGGACCCTGAAGATTCGCCGGGGTGGCATACTTAGCCAGCCATGCTTGCTTTTCCAGTTCTGAGCCAACTGCAGGAGCTGAGCTCTGGAGGTTTGTCGGAGTGGCGTACTTAGCTATCCACGTTTGCTTCTCAAGATCCGCTCCCGACGTTCCTCCTGCTGTTCCGCAGGCCCCTCGCTGTTGCAGCTTGGCTCGAGAGTGCCCGACATCTGCAGTCTGGCACGTATGCGCACGTGTATCCGTGCGGGATCTCCTTGGGCGCCTCATGTAGGAATTGGTAGTCACTTGGGTCACCACCAATCTTGTAGACGACGTAGGCCGATGAGTTCGGCACTTCTGGCGCTGCCAACGCAAACGGCAGCGGTGGACGGGAGTGGAGTGGCATCTCCCCTTGGTATGTCCCCAGAGCTGGTCCTGACGGAGAGTACCGATGGCTCATGATTTCCTGGATCACGCGAAGAGCGACACGCTCCAAAGTGTTCACCAGGCTCTCGGAATGGCGGTGCAGCGAATGAGCCACCATGAAGTTGATCTCCTGACGCAACGACCTGGTGCGTTCTTCTGACGGGGTGGACAGGTCCACTCCATCGAGCGCGCCTTCAGGTGAGAACCTCTTCCACCTGATGCCATGGGAGCGGGTTCTGTGGAAAGAGCCGATGAGATCGGCTTCGAGGACTGCCCTGATCTCGTCATGCTTCTTCTTGAGCTCGTCAGTCAGATCCTCGTACTTGACCGGAGTGCTTTCCGCCATCTCAGATGTAGATGGCGATGCGGTGGATGTCGAAGATTGTCCCACCGGGCGTGCCTGAATGTGTTGCGATCAGAAACCCACCGTCGAGCAACGACTGGCAACACCGTAGAGCCGGGAACAACTCAGGGCTGCGGCTGGCCCCAGTCCCTCAGAGCGACGGCCCGCAAAGCCTTCTGGTCACACGCCCGATGCCGCCGCAAGGGCGTGCCACCTGACCTATACCTGGCCGGGAAGGTGTTGGATGATGCCTCGCTTAGTTTCTGCAGGGCACACACCTAAACGTTAAATACGAGCCTCGATCGGCTCTCGAGTTATCTCGTGAATCGGCTCAAAGAGCCGATCCACCCATGATTCGTACAAGGTGTCCGAATATATGGTGGTCCCGCTTGATCAAGATAAAGCTAATGCGATCTACGACGATTTAGGGTTTTCACCGCATAATCGGATCATCCTAGTCACGATTGGGCCTCGCGCTCGCGTACGGTGATCGTAAGCCGATCCTAGACAGGGCCTAAAAACCAACACGAGGTTGATCCCCGGAACATCCTGTCTAGGGCTAGCAAACTACACCCTACACGCCGCTGGATCCTCCAACCCTTTGTAAGGCCTAACTATTGCGGATATTAAACTAATCCTTGAAGAACAAGGAGCAACCGTAACGGATCGGATCTACTAAACAATGATCAAGCGGGGTGCCGCCCTACACCTAAGATAGGTGTAAGGGCGGCTAGATGCGTAAGGGTTGCACTACGACAGCATATGATACTAAGAACAATGCTAACCCTAACACATCTAAGATAACTACGTTGCTCGCCATCAAAAAGGCTTCAGCACGAGCAACACATGAACAACGTAATAAGCTTATGCTGCCTAGATCGCAAGATGCGATCTAGGCAGCATGGTGCTTACCGGAGAAACCCTCGAGACGAAGGAGTTGGCGATGCGCCGAGATTGGTTGTGTTGAACGTTGGTTGTTGTTTATTACGTAAACCCTAGATACATATTTATAGTCCAGGGGACTTTCTAATGTGGGCGTGCACCTAACCGTGCACGGGTCAAACTCTAACTTCTAAACTAAGATGCAATGTAATATGTTACAGATACACGGGCAATTTAGCCCAACTTGGTATAACAGGCCGATTCATGTACTTCTTCCATGTATATTCTTCAAATCCATCTTCAATCGCGGCCCACATCTGATCCGGTCAAATTCTGGTGATAACAGTAGCATTTCCCAATTCCAACCATATAACAATTTAATGAAGAAGATTCAACCTTCGCCATGAATACTATGAGTAAAGCCTAAGGACATATTTGTCCATATGCAACAGCGGAGCGTGTCTCTCTCCCACACAATGAATGCTAGGATCCATTTTATTCAAACAAAAACAAAAACAAAAACAAACCGACGCTCCAAGCAAAGTACATAAGATGTGATGGAATAAAAATATAGTTTCGAGGGAGGAACCTGATAATGTTGTCGATGAAGAAGGGGATGCCTTGGGCATACCCAAGATTAGACGCTTGAGTCTTCTTAAAATATGCAGGGGTGAACCACCGGGGCATCCCCAAGCTTAGAGCTTTCACTCTCCTTGATCATATTGCATCATTTCCCTCTCTTGATCCTTGAAAACTTCCTCCACACCAAACTCGAAACAACTCATTAGAGGGTTAGTGCATAATAAAAATTTATATGTTCGAGAGGTGACATAATCATTCTTAACACTTCGGACATTGCATAAAGCTACTTGGACATTAATGGATCAAAGAAATTCATCCAACATAGCAAAAGAGGCAATGCGAAATAAAAGGCAGAATCTGTTAAAACAGAACAGTTTGTAAAGACGAATTTTAAAATGGCACCAGACTTGCTCAAATGAAAATTCCCAAATTGAATGAAAGTTGCGTACATATCTGAGGATCACGTACGTAAATTGGCATATTTTTCTGAGCTACCTACAGAGAGGCAGGTCGAAATTCGTGATAGCAAAGAAATCTGTTTCTCGCTGCAGTAATCCAAATCTAGTATGAACCTTACTATCAAAGACTTTACTTGGCACAACAATGCATAAAACTAAGATAAGAAGAGGTTGCTACAGTAGTAAACAACTTCCAAGACTCAAATATAAAATAAAGTACTGTAGTAAAAACATGGGTTGTCTCCCATAAGCGCTTTTCTTTAACGCCTTTCAGCTAGGCGCAGAAAGTGTGTATCAAGTGTTATCAAGAGACGAAGTATCAACATCATAACTTGTTCTAATAATAGAATCAAAAGGTAACTTCATTCTCTTTCTAGGGAAGTGTTCCATACCTTTCATAAGAGGAAATTGATATTTAATATTACCTTCCTTCATATCAATGATAGCTCCAACAGTTCGAAGAAAAGGTCTTCCCAATATAATGGGGCAAGATGCATTGCATTCAATATCCAAGACAACAAAATCTACGGGGCCAAGGTTATTGTTAACGGTAATGCGAACATTATCAACTGTCCCTAAAGGTTTCTTTATAGCATTATCAACAAGATTAACATCCAAATAATAGTTTTTCAATGGTGGCAAGTCAAGCATATTATAAATCTTCTTAAGCATAACGGAAATACTTGCACCAAGATCACATAAAGCATTACAATCAAAGTCATTGACCTTCATCTTAATGATGGGCTCCCAACCATCTTCTAACTTTCTAGGAATAGAAGTTTCAAGTTTTAGTTTCTCTTCTCTAGCTTTTATGAGAGCATTTGTAATATGTTTTGTGAAAGCCAAGTTTATAGCACTAGCATTAGGACTCTTAGCAAGTTTTTGCAAGAACTTTATAACTTAAGAGATGTGACAATCATCAAAGTCTAAACCATTATGATCTACAGCAATGGGATCATCATCCCCAATGTTAGAAAAAATTTCAGCAGTTTTATCACAGGCAGTTTCAGCAGTTTTAACAGTTTTAGGCAGTTTTGCAGGCTTTGCATTAGGAGTAGAAACATTGCCAACACCAATTATTTTACCATTGATAGTAGGAGGTGCAGCAACATGTGAATCATTAACATTACTAGTGGTGGTAATAGTCCAAACTTTAGCTACATTATTCTCTTTAGCTAGTTTTTCATTTTCCTCTCTTTCCCACCTAGCATGCAATTCAGCCATTAATCTTATATTCTCATTAATTCTAACTTGGATGGCATTTTCTGTAGTAACAATTTTATTTTCAATATCCTTATTAGGCATAACTTTCGATTTCAAAAGATCAACATCAGAGGCAAGACTATCAACCTTAGAAGCAAGAATATCAATTTTATTGAGCTTTTCCTCAACAGATTTGTTAAAAGCAGTTTGTGTACTAATAAATTCTTTAAGCATAGCTTCAAGTCCAGGGGGTGTGTTCCTATTATTGTTGTAAGAATTACCATAAGAATTACTATAACTATTCCGGCTATAGTTATTACTAGAATTGTTCTGATAAGCATTATTGTTGAAATTATTATTTTTAATGTAGTTTACATCAACATGTTCTTCTTGGGCAAACAATGAAGCTAATGGAACATTATTAGGATCAACATTAGTCCTATCATTCACAAGCATAGACATAATAGCATCAATCTTATCACTCAAGGAGGAGGTTTCTTCGACAGAATTTACCTTCTTACCTTGTGGAGCTCTTTCCGTGTGCCATTCAGAGTAATTAATCATCATATTATCAAGAAGCTTTGTTGCTTCACCAAGAGTGATGGACATAAAGGTACCTCCAGCAGCTGAATCCAATAGGTTCCGCGAAGAAAAATTCAGTCCTGCATAAAAGGTTTGGATGATCATCCAAGTAGTCGATCCATGGGTTGGGCAGTTTTTAACCAAAGATTTCATTCTTTCCCAAGCTTGTGCAACATGCTCATTATCCAATTGTTTAAAATTCATTATGCTACTTCTCAAAGATATAATTTTAGCAGGGGGATAATATCTACCAATAAAAGCATCCTTGCATTTAGTCCATGAATCAATACTACTGTTAGGCAGAGATAGCAACCAATCTTTAGCTCTTCCTCTTAATGAGAAAGGGAACAATTTTAATTTTATAATGTCACCATCTACATCTTTATACTTTTGCATTTCACACAATTCAACAAAATTATTGAGATGGGCAGCAGACATCATCGGAACTAACACCGAGAAAATTGCTCTCTCATAACAAGATTCAGTAAAGCAGGTTTAATTTCAGAGAATTCTGCTGTAGTAGCAGGTGGAGCAATAGGTGTGCATAAGAAATCATTATTATTTGTGGTTGTGAAGTCACAAAACTTAGTACTTTCAGGAGTAGCCATTTTAGCAGTAGTAAATAAAGCAAACTATATAAAGTAAATGCAAGTAACTAATTTTTTTGTGTTTTTGATATAGAGAACAAGACAGTAAATAAAGTAAAGCTAGCAACTAATTTTTTTGTGTTTTGATATAATGCAGCAAACAAAGTAGTAAATAAAATAAAGCAAGACAAAAACAAAGTAAAGAGATTGGATTGTGGAGACTCCCCTTGCAGCGTGTCTTGATCTCCCCGAGCAACGGCGCCGGAAATTTAGCTTGATGACGCGTAAAGCACACGCCCGTTGGGAACCCCAAGTGGAAGGTGTGATGCGTACAGCGAGCAAGTTTCCCTCGATAAGAAACCAAGGTTTATCGAACCAGTAGGAGTCAAGAAGCACGTTGAAGGTTGATGGCGGCGGGATGTAGTGCGGCGCAACACCTCCGGCGCCAACGTGGAACCCTGCACAACACAACCAAAGTACTTTGCCCCAACGAAACGGATGAGGTTGTCAATCTCACCGACTTGCTGTAACAAAGGATTAGATGTATAGTGTGGATGATGATTGTTTGCGAGAAAATAGTAGAACAAGTATTGCGATAGATTGTATTCGATGTAAAGAATGGACCGGGGTCCACAGTTCACTAGAGGTGTCTCTCCCATAAGATAAATAGCATGTTGGGTGAACAAATTACAGTCGGGCAATTGACAAATAGAGAGGGAATGACCATGCACATACATGATATGATGAATATTGTGAGATTTAATTGGGCATTACGACAAAGTACATAGACCGCTAGCCAGCATGCATCTATGCCTAAAAAGTCCACCTTCAGGTTATCATCCGAACCCCTTCCAGTATTAAGTTGTAAACAACAGACAATTGCATTAAGTATGGTGCGTAATGTAATCAATAACTACATCCTTAGACATAGCATCAATGTTTTATCCCTAGTGGCAACAACACATCCACAACCTTAGAACTTTATGTCACTGTCCCAGATTTAATGGAGGCATGAACCCACTATCGAGCATAAATACTCCCTCTTGGAGTTAAGAGCAAAAACTTGGCCAGAGCCTCTACTAATAACGGAGAGCATGCAAGATCATAAACAACACATAGGTAATAGATTGATAATCAACATAACATAGCATTCTCTATCCATCGGATCCCGACAAACACAAAATATAGAATTACAGATAGATGATCTTGATCATGTTAGGCAGCTCACAAGATCCAACAATGAAGCACATAAGGAGAAGACAACCATCTAGCTACTGCTATGGACCCATAGTCCCGGGGTGAACTACTCACTCATCACTCCGGAGGCGACCATGGCGGTGAAGAGTCCTCCGGGAGATGATTCCCCTCTCCGGCAGGGGTGCTGGAGGCGATCTCCGAAATCCCCGAGATGGGATTGGCGGCGGCGGCGTCTCAGTAAGGTTTTCCGTATCGTGGCTCTCGGTACTGGGGGTTTCGCGATGAAGGCTATTTGTAGGCGGAAGGGCAGGTCAAAGGGCGTCACGAGGGGCCCACACCACAGGCCGGCGCGGCCAGGGCCTGGGCCGCGCCGCCCTGGTTTCTGGCCGCCTCGTGGCCCCACTTCGTCTATCCCTCGGTCTTCTGGAAGCTTCGTGCAACAATAGGACCCTGGGCGTTGATTTCGTCCAATTCCGAGAATATTTCCTTACTAGGATTTCTGAAACCAAAAACAGCAGAAAACAGCAACTGGCTCTTCGGCATCTCGTTAATAGATTAGTGCCGGAAAATGCATAAATACGATATATAATGTGTATAAAACATGTAGATATCATCAATAATGTGGCATGGAACATAAGAAATTATCGATACGTCGGAGACGTATCAGTAGCTTGCGATTCGAGATCTTGCCGGCGTTGCTCCGCCACGGGCATGCTTGCCGGTGATGCTCCGGTGCTCCACTCGAAAAACTAGTACCACCGTCGGATCCAGCGTGTTGAGGAGGTTCAGAAAGTCCTACTCGCACGTCCTGGGGGGGCGTATATCGGCGGCGCCATCCCCAGGTGACCGCCGGCGTTTAAACGCCCGCGAGGTCAACAAGCCCGGTCAAACTTGACCCGTCGCCGCTTGCGTGGCAGCCGACGTGGCACAGACCCCACGGGTCAGTGTCTATTGCTAGGGTCTGCCACGGTACCAAAAGTTTTGTCCATTTAATTTAAATTACAGAAAATTGCTGCAACTTCAAATAATTCTAGAAAATTCATTATAATTCAGAAAAATTCAAATTAGATATCAAAATGATCCTAAAAAGAAAATCTATCCAATAAAAATATAATATGAAATTTGTTTTAATAAAAATTTAATTTTTTAACCATTATTAATTAAGCCTTTTCTTTTATTCTTAATTGAATTAAAAATTCAATAAATAGAAAAAATCTAAATTAAATAAAAACCAATTAGAAATTAAAGAAAACATTAAAACTAATTTTCTTGGTTTGTGATTTTATTAAATCCTTATTAGAAGGATTTAAACCCTAATTAATAATTACCTAATTATTAATTGTTTAAAAATAATAAATGCCAAACTAAATATTATTCTTATTTGGAAGTTATTAATAACTTCAAATTTAAAATGAAGTTATTAATCATAGAACTATATGGTAAATAGTAAACCCTAGTTCCATTATAAATAAAATGATAACCTCATCATTTTATGTGTAATCCCAAAACCCTAATTCAAATAGGAACCCTAGCTTCAATAATCAATATGAAACTTAAATTGCTTCTAACCTAAACCCTAGGTTAGAACATATAATCATGATACCTTCTTTCAAATCATAGAACCATAGTAGCAAATAAATACTTGTCTTGACCACATAAAATGTAGAAGACCTATCACTAATATATGGGTATCCCATGTGTTCATCTTCATCAGACCTAAATAATCAAGTAGGATCAACCAAGTGTAAAACCCTAGTTCTTATTCCCAAGACCACCATCCTTAACTATCCATGAGTAGCATCACACCATGGTGATGAACCCTAATAGTAACCATGCCCATTATCTTGCATTACATAACCATAGTCCACTAAACCCGACAAGTACTTCTTAATTATGAATCATCCTATTTAGGAGCCAATCATTCCTTACTTAATGGATCCAATATCAAACCCTAGTCAACCACAACTCTAATTGAGATACTTCTTATTACTTAAGAAGTATGTTCTTCAAAAGTTATTCTTTTGAAGAAAATAAAGAATAGCCATCAACCGTGCCTTACAGGACCTATAAACCATACCAAGCTATCACCAACAAGATGAACCCACCATGATAGCAACCATGTATAACTAATTTCTTAAGTTGCTTATGCTTAAGTAAAACCATTCAAGCCTAGTTGCTAATGAATCCAACCTTGTTAGGATCCATCGAATATCTACTCCAGAAACTAAATGAAACCATAGTCAACCATAGAACCCCATCAACCTAATTATCATACTTGTTCTTTATCAAAGAACATGTTATTCAAAAGTTATTCTTTTGAAGAATATAACAAGTAATCATTAACCATGTCATATAGTATTAAAATTGACAACTGTTGTTTACTTATTATACAACTACTATTCTTAGGTGTACATAATCGTTACTATGCATTTTACCACCCGCTTATGATTCTAAAAGTGCAACACACCCTGAACCAATCATTACAACTCACTGATACTAAATCATCGGAGTTAGGACACGCTTAGAACGATTGCATCTCATACCTATGCATTATTGCATCCTTACCAATCTTTTAAACATCGTCCTTACCGGACGATGATGCTATTTCAGAATTTGGAGTTATTGCGTATTAAAGACCTTGTCTGCATAATCTTGCAGCCAAGAAAGGCAAGTTCATCGCTTGCTCATGTCATTTGAGTATCTTTATCAAATTACTTGCAAAGTACTATGATTACCACTATTGCATAAAAACCAAAACCACTACTTTCATAATTATGAATATGACTATGTGGTTGGCAATGGAACCATGGATTTTGTTGATATGGTGGAGGTTCCATTGCAAGGGTTTATATCCATCTAGGATTAAACAACAAATGTTGTCCAGTGATTCTTGTGCCGTAATACCCGTGTTAACCATAAGATCTGGAGTGGGACGGAATAGTCAATCGTATTTCCACCTCTTGTACATCAACGGATGCGCTTGCCGTAGACACTTGTATCCTGAGGGACAAGCGGTAGGCTGGGGAAGCCTAAAGTCCCCACGGTAATGCGGTCTATGATGGATTGTAAGGTGTCCGGAACGGTCTATCTATGGTTTATAGGGCAGGGCATATAAAAAATTGTTCGGAACGGTATACCTTAATTGGTATAGGGGAGAACAAATGCCTGGGTCGGTCTCACCATAGATATAGGGGAAGACAATCTTACAAAATGGTGGGTGTGCGAGGTAGCGAAGGAATATGATTGGCTATGACCTTATACCGGGCCTCACACCATAGGAAGTGTGGACGGGAAAGCTGCCCGGTTGGCACCAAGGTTAAGATCTCTTATGGGTAAAGCAACACACCTCTGCAGAGTGTAAAGAACCGTGACCTGTCACTCCCTGTTCCGGGATATGGAACTGCGAACGCTGCCGGAAAGGAACTCCATGAAGTTCTAGTCAACCGGTGAAGGCTGACGGACATAGTTCTTCTGAATAAAAGCAACCTTTTGAAGAAATGATTATGAAAACCTGCATTGGTATTAGACTTTTTGGTCTAATGCCGTAGCTAGTGCATTAAACACCTCTTTCCTATAATGAACTTGTTGAGTACGCTCGTACTCATCCCACTCTTAAATCCCCTGCTTAGATATGGAGGCATCGAAGGAGGATCTACAGTGCAACTCGAAGGCCGAGGAGTCAACAACTACTTCAAGAGACAGGACCCTGTCAGAAGAGTCAAATACGACATCCAACAAGGAGAAAACCTAGATTAGCAATAGAAAGGAACCAGCTTCCTACACCTAGCTCCTATTTAGCTAGAATCTATTCTTAGCCTCTGTAGCTAGGTAAATACTCTACAAATAGAGTTCGTGATAGGTTTAGGCTACGAGTCATTCTTCTGGAGTTTATTTGCAGTTTTACCTCATTGTAAAGTAGGAGGCTATGATGATATTATGTAACAGAGTCTGTGTGTAATTCTATAGACATGCCTTGGACCCGCATATGTTTCTGTTGTACCACTCTGAGCGATATAATACTAGTGGAACGGTGTTTCATTGGTGTTATATCAGACTTGCATACTACACCATGCAGTGGTATGTCGGGTCACCACAGCTGGTATCAGAGCAAATGCTTTGACCCTAGGATTAAAACCCTTTAAAGGAGACCTATAGGATTGGTAGTGTCTATAGGAAGTTGTCTTAGTTAAACCAAATATTATTATAACTTGAGATGGATATTCACTTGAGAATAATCCTGACACACTTGAGTCAACATTTCTTACCTAACTTACCAAGATAAAGTAAAGTTAGTCAGCTAATCCCAAACATGTAGTACACAATTAAGTTCCTAAACAATAGATGAGTAGATTACAGTTGGTATACAATACATGGTAGTCCAAAGAGAGGATACAACCATAAGGAAGATATCCTATTGGAAGGTGTGTACCAACAGATGTCATGATTAAGTAAGAGTTATCCAGACCTGTAATAGGAGTAATATCAAATGATAAAGATAATTAAGATATCCTACGAGAAGCTGTAAAATGAATACAAGTAATGGGTAATTAAATTATCTGAATTTGTGAAACAACTGATAGTAAGCGAGAAATATAAGTTATATAAGGTAGTATCGACCATGATGAGTCAATCATGGGAGGTAAGGAAGAGAGATAGGAATAAAATATGTCTACTTCCAGGGTAGAGCTAGAAATCATATATGATTCACCTGAGAATCATTATGTGATGGACTAGAACATCAGAAATATTTAGGAGAAGTACAATAAGAAGTCAAGTGCTAAACAATAATGCAAGAATTGTTTTCCAAAACAATGGGAAGTGTGCCAAGCACATCATGACCATATGCTTATGACAGAAACACTTGGAAGTATAGGAGTTATATCTTAATAGATATGTATTCAGAGTAGCCATATTAGAACTAGTGGTATCATACAAAATAGTCCTCAATAGCACTTATATATGGTATAATACTTTGTTAGTATTTCCAAACAAAACTAGGTTAACTTTAATTATCCTAGGCCACTTTGTTTCAAGTTTATCTCATTGCAAATGTGCAATTAAGGTAAATGTTGAGATAAATAGTAGAAACCACATATTCGTGCTAAGTATCACGATATAAACCTATCTTATGTGGTGTTATATACTACACATCTCAGCCTGATGTTTAGAGATGTCTTACTCAACTATTATATTCAGGCTTATGATGGTGTGTATTATAAGCACAAAGCTGGATTTTCTTGGATCTTATTGGATTTTAATTGTTTGACTAGATCCATACATGAAGTTTGACTTCGATATGCAAATGCATGTTGCAATATCAAGTTCTTACTTGATGCTATAGATCTAGAGGGTAATGGTATTCGTGTGAGGAAGTGACGAATTCTAAAGATTCTGAAGACAAGATGAAGGTTCATCAGAAGAGAGGAGTAAAGTTGTGGGAAGAAACCACAAAACTCCGAAGAAAGTATCAACCAAAACTTATTCTTTGCCTCAACAGAGGAGTACTTTAGTACATAAGAAGCATGAAGGTGAGAAATATGGTGATTATGGTGAAGCTGAAGCAGATCCATAGTCAAGATAGAAGAGGGAATGCATGGGATATCACTTAGGATACTATATTCATAGTGTCAGCTAGTGGATTTCATGCAAAATAAACCCTGAATGAAGGAAGATGATTTATGAAACCATAGCAGATATAAGAAGACCATAATTGATATCAGAAGACCACAATTGGTATAGGATCAATACTGCGAGATAAAGCAGAAGATGTCTCGTCCAGTTGATCAGAACCTATAATAGAATCCATTTTTAGATATCAAATAGCCACAGTTGGTATAATAACCACAGCTGGTATCAGTTGGTATTATGAATAGTCCACGATTTAATTATTTGTAACAAAAGTTTGTGAACAAATAAAAATCTTGTCAGCCAAATAGCTAGATCTATAATCATTTAGTCGAAGGATTCACATTGGATATCCACAATTGAGTGGATACACCACAAACATTCTTCACGAGACTTTAGAAGAAGTAAAACCCATAAGTTAGAACCAGACCAATAATCCAACCATAAGTCCAATAGTTGGAAGGAAAAGGAGTTGAAGGGCTTAAGAAAACTCTAAGGGGTAGAGTAAAGATTGAGTTGACTGTACAATGACTCAATACTTGAGAAAGATAGAAGAAGAAGGTCTGAACTGAGAGGAAGTTCGATCTTATTTTCATAAGATTGTTGAACAATAGTTTCAGAAGGATGTCAGACCAGAAGCCGAGGTTTATACCTTGAGGAAGTAATAAGTGGACTATAACTTGAGAAAGTGAGTAATATTTAATCAGAAGTACGGAAGCTCAAGTAAGCTAAGATTAATGAAGTTGGACGAAGGTAATACCGTAGACCAATAAAGCCCAAGATGGCCAAAGAATGAAAAAGATTGAACATACCAATATCAAAGACTTATTTACCAATTAGGAGTAAGTTATCAAACTAGTCCCCAGTTAAGACTATCAAAACCAGAAGAAGTCCCATCATTGATTCTTCAATGAGAAAGGAAACAAGCTTATAGAGTTGAAAGAAATCAAAGAAATCAAATAATGAAAGTGAGAAGCCATGGCTCAGAGACAGGTATTATTAGATTCCAGAGAAAAATCATAGAACTGGAGTAAGAAACTAATGTCCAGAGACAAACTCTAATGGATTCCAGGAAGGATCTGGACAAGGGATATATCCAATTATATCCAGTAAGATCAATACGGAGTTCGAGAAAAGTTGTAGTCTATACAAGTCGGATCCACACTTCGGAAACGTGAGAGAGTTCAAACTTCGAGGACGAAGTTTAGTTTAAGGGGTAGAGACTGTAATATCCCAGGTAATGGGGTTACAAATATAGAGGAAACAGGTGTGTGCATTGCATTCATGCATAGAAAATCCGGGGAATTTTTGCGCTTTAAAGTAAAACAGATCACAAGAATCGAAGTTTCACTTGACCTTGGTGGAATTGAAGTAGCTCATCAAGTCAAGCGCTATAAACCTCAATGTGACTTTGCTAAAACTTTGTTTTGGGTAGAGATGATTTGATCTAAGGGGTTAGATCAAATGGAACTAATAATCAACACAACAACACTTTACTTAATGATCAATTGCTTGATCTTATAAAAGATTATAATATGGTAATTCTTGTCATAACATATGAACATCCATTTAATTGGAAATCAAGTAACAATAATTGGAGAAACTATTCTTCACTTATCTTTTCCATGTCTTAAACTAATCCATGATCTGACCATGAACCTCATGGTATTCATTTTACTTCATTCTTGGAAACATGACAAGGAGATTAACTCTAGATATATATATTCTTCTCTATTCCAAATAGTTAAGAATCAAACCTAGAGAGGTGAGAGTTCTATTATAATTATTAGAGAAGCATTAACAAACCTTGAGTTAAACCTTGGATATGCATCCAAGTATTCAAATCATCATCTTTAAAAGAAACCCTAGGATATTATTCAAGACCTCCCCTAGAGAGAGAACCCATTTATATTAACCATAGATATTGGTGACCACATAATTATCTTTGGAGAATAACCTTAGGTTAGTATTGAAGTCCTTCCCAAGTGAGAGAGCCCATTCATATCAATTCTCTAGCTTTACCTATTAATGAATAAAGGACAATCTTTGAACTAAAGTATTGGGTTGTAAGCCATTTCATATTGGAGTGGTGAGATAACCAAATACCAAATGGAATAAGACTATACCCATGGATTAGTGAAATAAGGATAGGACCAATCCAACTAAGTTAGACAATTGAATCTTTAGCTTATCTACTTAAATAAATATTAGGAGTACACCATAAACCCTAGAATAACTATTCTTATATGAGAGGGATCAAGCTATGGAGTTACACATAAGTAGTTGAGGAAACACTTGAACCTTAGGGAGATAATTTACCAATCATCAGGATGATTATATCATCATTCCTTGAGAAGAATCATAAGTAATTATCTCAGGCATTCTCCTGGGATATAAATCTAATGAGATAACCATGACCATGTCCACCTAAGGAATTATAAGAGAATTACTATACCCTAGCTATTCAAGTCAACACTTGATATTGGGAGTGAGAAACCAAATTCATAAGTGATACCTTAGGAAGCCAAACCTTGATCATTATAAATTGAGTGATGATCATAAACCCTAAGAAATTGAGGTAGAGATATTAAGAACAAGTTGATCATGCCTAATCCATGATCATGCTCTTGAGGTATATGAGGATAAGTAGATATTATCCAACACATAAAATCATAGGGGAACTATTAGAAAACCTAAACCATTTCCCATATGATAATTAGAGAGACAACTGAATTGTAACAAACCTTTGTCTAGTCCAGCCTTATATCAATCCAAATGATCTTGGATTGAACCATCCTATGTGTGGTGAGGAAGAGCAACTCTAGCTAAAGTAATAAGGTGTTAAATCACATATAGAACCTATAACCATATCTCAAACTAACTTGTGAATTACTTGATGACCACAAGTTAAACCCTAGACAATATCTTAATTCTAGTTTATGTATCACTTGAGTGATCACAAATAAAACCTAGTCCACATTTAAGTTTCAACCCATGTATACTTAGGCACACCCAACTATTTTCTCAACAAATAAAATTCTCTTAAGTGGAGTAAGATCTACTCTAATCATTCAAATCCAAGACTTAAGAAAGTAATACCAATAGCCATGGGAACAAACCAAACTTAATCTCCAATATTTATAAATATTGGGGCACATGAAATCATGCCCATAAAACTACAATCCTATCTAAGAAACCAAATAGTTGGCTTTACTTTGCAGATAATTTCTTACAAAGAAATACCACATGAAACAATAATCATCACTAGATAATTAGTAAGGCCCCTTTGGAAAATAATTTAGAACCTTTTATAGTTGGATTATAAAATTAAATATCTATATATGAAATATTCTATCCTCAAACCAATACTATTAACTATGTGTTATGTGTTAATACACACATATAGAACCCTAATCCAACAATATTACTACTAACCATTTTTTTAGTTTCCATCAACTTGAAATAAGAAAAACCTGCAAAAGAGAATTCAAAACAGAATTCAAATTAGAAAACAGAAAACAATAAATAGAAAAGAAAGAGAAAGAAGGCTTACCAGCAGTTAAGCACCGCAGCAGCCCACCAAGTGCAGCCCAGCAACATAGCCCAACAGTAGTCCACCAAAGAGGCCCAGCCCAAGGCTAAAGCCGACCCAAACTCCATACCGACTCGCTGAAGAAGAAAATCGAGGTCGTCTTCTTCCCTGAGATCGACACAGCGGAGGAGCTTCCCGGCCACGTCCTCGACGACGATAAGGACGAGCCCCAGACTCCAATTCCATTCCAAAGACCTGCGTAAATCACAACGAGTCCGTTGACATAGTTTGCGCTACGATTCGTGCCCTTTGCACATACCTACCTCACCGTGGCATCTGCGCCGTCTCCGGCGACGTGACGTCGATTCCGACCATGCCATGAGCTATAAAGCTTCCCAGAGCTCCGCCAAAGAACCCTAGTTACTCTCCGTCTAGCCTCGCCCTCTCATTCACTCCCTATCCCTGGCAATAGTCTGCCAGTTACCGCCGGCGTCGGAGAAGAAGCGGACGACTGGAGTCGCCCCAGCATCCGTGTAGAGGTCGAGGAGGTGCGCCTCGACGTTTTCATCATCTGGTAGAAGCCTAGCATCAAGGGGAGATCGGAGCTTGCCAATTTCACCGTTCCCTTTCTCCGGTCATCCTCGGTATTCTAAAAATTGAGTTCGCCACCGTCGCCAATCCTCCTCATCGAGCATCCTATCATCATCAGGGTGAGTTTGCGCACCCAGAGAGCTCTTATTCTTGCATTTTCATCCACGGTAGCTTGCGATTCGAGATCTCGCCGGCGTTGCTCCGCCGCGGGCATGCTTGCCGGTGATGCTCCGGTGCTCCACTCGAAAAACTAGTACCACCGTCGGATCCAGCGTGTTGAGGAGGTTCAGAAAGGCCTACTCGCACATCCTGGGGGGCCGTATATCGGCGGCGCCATCCCCAGGTGACCGCCGGCGTTTAAACGCCGGCGAGGTCAACAAGCCCGGTCAAACTTGACCCGTCGCCGCTTGCGTGGCAGCCGACGTGGCACAGACCCCACGGGTCAGTGTCTATTGCTAGGGTCTGCCACGGTACCAAAAGTTTTGTCCATTTAATTTAAATTACAGAAAATTGCTGCAACTTCAAATAATTCTAGAAAATTCATTATAATTCAGAAAAATTCAAATTAGATATCAAAATGATCCTAAAAAGAAAATCTATCCAATAAAAATATAATATGAAATTTGTATTTTTAATAAAAATTTAATTGTTTAACCATTATTAATCAAGCCTTTTCTTTTATTCTTAATTGAATTAAAAATTCAATAAATAGAAAAAAATTCTAAATTAAATAAAAACCAATTAGAAATTAAAGAAAACATTAAAACTAATTTTCTTGATTTGTGATTTTATTAAATCCTTATTAGAAAGATTTAAACCCTAATTAATAATTACCTAATTATTAATTGTTTAAAAATAATAAATGCCAAATTAAATATTAGTCTTTTTTGGAAGTTATTAATAACTTCAAATTTAAAATGAAGTTATTAATCATAGAACTATATGGTAAATAGTAAACCCTAGTTCCATTATAAATAAAATGATAACCTCATCATTTTATGTGTAATCCCAAAACCCTAATTCAAATAGGAACCCTAGCTTCAATAATCAATATAAAACTTAAATTTCTTCTAACCTAAACCCTAGGTTAGAACATATAATCATGATACCTTCTTTCAAATCATAGAACCATAGTAGCAAATAAATACTTGTCTTGACCACATAAAATGTAGAAGACCTATCACTAATATATGGGTATCCCATGTGTTCATCTTCATCGGACCTAAATAATCAAGTAGGATCAACCAAGTGTAAAACCCTAGTTCTTATTCCCAAGACCACCATCCTTAACTATCCATGAGTAGCATCACACCATGGTGATGAACCCTAATAGTAACCATGCCCATTATCTTGCATTACATAACCATAGTCCACTAAACCCTACAAGTACTTCTTAATGATGAATCATCCTATTTAGGAGCCAATCATTCCTTACTTAATGGATCCAATAGCAAACCCTAGTCAACCACAACTCTAATTGAGATACTTCTTATTACTTAAGAAGTATGTTCTTCAAAAGTTATTCTTTTGCAGAAAATAAAGAATAGCCATCAACCCTGCCTTACAGGACCTATAAACCCTACCTAGCTATCACCAGCAAGATGAACCCACCATGATAGCAACCATGTATAACTAATTGCTTAAGTTGCTTATGCTTAAGTAAAACCATTCAAGCCTAGTTGCTAATGAATCCAACCTTGTTAGGATCCATCGAATATCTACTCCGAAACTAAATGAAACCATAGTCAACCATAGAACCCCATCAACCTAATTATCATACTTGTTCTTTATCAAAGAACATGTTATTCAAAAGTTATTCTTTTGAAGAATATAACAAGTAATCATTAACCATGTCATATAGTATTAAAATTGACAACTGCTGTTTACTTATTATACAACTACTATTCCTGGGTGTATATAATCGTTACTATGCATTTTACCACCCGCTTATGATTCTAAAAGTGCAACACACCCTGAACCAATCATTACAACTCACTGATACTAAATCATCGGAGTTAGGACACGGTTAGAACGATTGCATCTCATACCTATGCATTATTGCATCCTTGCCAATCTTTTAAACATCGTCCTTACTGGACGATGATGCTATTTCAGAATTTGGAGTTATTGCGTATCGAAGACCTTGTCTGCATAATCTTGCAGCCAAGAAAGGCAAGTTCATCGCTTGCTCATGTCATTTGAGTATCTTTATCAAATTACTTGCAAAGTACTATGATTACCACTATTGCATAAAAACCAAAACCACTACTTTCATAATTATGAATATGACTATGTGGTTGGCAATGGAACCATGGATTGTGTTGATATGGTGGAGGTTCCATTGCAAGGGTTTATATCCATCTAGGATTAAACAACAAATGTCGTCCGGTGATTCTTGTGCCGTAATACCCGTGTTAACCATAAGATCTGGAGTGGGACGGAATAGTCAATCGTATTTCCACCTCTTGTACATCAACGGATGCGCTTGCCGTAGACACTTGTATCCTGAGGGACAAGCGGTAGGCTGGGGAAGCCTAAAGTACCCACGGTAATGCGGTCTATGATGGATTGTAAGGTGTCCGGAACGGTCTATCTATGGTTGATAGGGCAGGGCATATAAAAAATTGTTCGGAACGGTCTACCTTAATTGGTATAGGGGAGAACAAATGCCTGGGTCGGTCTCACCATAGATATAGGGGAAGACAATCTTACAAAAGGGTGGGTGTGCAAGGTAGCGGAGGAATATGATTGGCTATGACCTTATACCGGGCCTCACACCATAGGAAGTGTGGACGGGAAAGCTGCCCGGTTGGCACCAAGGTTAAGATCTCTTATGGGTAAAGCAACACACCTCTGCAGAGTGTAAAGAACCGTGACCTGTCACTACGTTCCGGGATATGGAGCTACGAACGCTGCCTAGGAAAGGAACTCCATGAAGTTCTAGTCAACCGGTGAAGGCTGACGGACATAGTTCTTCTGAATAAAAGCAACCTTTTGAAGAAATGATTATGAAAACCTGCATTGGTATTAGACTTTTTGGTCTAATGCCGTAGCTAGTGCATTAAACACCTTTTTCCTATAATGAACTTGTTGAGTACGCTCGTACTCATCCCACTCTTAAATCCCCTGCTTAGATATGGAGGCATCGAAGGAGGATCTACAGTGAAACTCGAAGGCCGAGGAGTCAACAACTACTTCATGAGACAGGACCCTGTCAGAAGGGTCAAATACGACATCCAACAAGGAGAAAACCTAGATTAGCAATAGAAAGGAACCAGCTTCCTACACCTAGCTCATATTTAGCTAGAATCTATTCTTAGCCTCTGTAGCTAGGTAAATACTCTACAAATAGAGTTCGTGATAGGTTTAGGCTACGAGTCATTCTTCTGGAGTTTATTTGCAGTTTTACCTCATTGTAAAGTAGGAGGCTATGATGATCTTATGTAACAGAGTCTGTGTGTAATTCTATAGACATGTCTTGGACCCGCATATGTTTATGTTGTACCACTCTGAGCGATATAATACTAGTGGAACGGTGTTTCATTGGTGTTATATCAGACTTGCATACTACACCATGCAGTGGTATGTCGGGTCACCACACATAACTTGTATGGTGTCATTTCAATGGATCATGATGATGCTCTATTTAGTGTAAAAGCGGTAGTCTCTAAAGCATAATTCACAAAAATATAATGGCATCAATATTTTATCTAATCATTGACCCAACAAGGTTTGGATACATCTCTCGGATACTCCATCATCATTATGATACTCCAAGAAACGTGAGTTGTAAAAAAATTTCATAACTCTCTTAGATGTTCGCTAAAACTCGTAATTCAAATATTTCCACCATGATCCAATCATAGATATTTGACTTTTCTATTACGATGATTTCCACTTCATGCTGAAATTTATTTGAATCCACTCAAATGTTTCAAACTTCTTCCTTATCGAATATATCCACATATATATACTCAATTCATTGTTGGAGGTTTTCATGAAGTAGAAGAATCTCCCGCACACAACTATGCACAGTGAACCACATACATCATTTATGTATATTTCCACTAAGTTAGTTGCCCGTTCATCTCTTGGCCTATGAACGGTATTTCAGTCATTACTTTTTAGAAAAGATTTTGCAAGCGCCAAACGATTCAAAAATCAAATGACTCCAAAAATCCATTTGCATGGAGTTCCTTCATACGTTCTTCTCTAAAATGACCTAAATGGCGGTTCCACAAATAAGTGGAATTCAAATCATTTGCCTTATGGCATTTTAGTTCATTGTTATGTATGTGTGTTTCACCATTAAAATTTATAATAACTTATCCATCATACATGGAGTAATGTCATAATTTGAACAACTCATTGTTTTTATTTGACCAGAGCAAAATAACAATTATTAAGTTCTTTATTATAAATTTTAAGGGCTAGATAGAATGCCAACGACGAACATAATAACACTTTATTTTTGTTCCAGACGTGCATTCCTATCATATTCCTTGTCAGTCACTTAGGCCATTGTATTCTTGTATTGCGTTGTTTTGTATGACACTTCATACCAACCAATATGGTACTGATACCCAAGAATTTCATTGTGTGATCTAACTAGAAATACAACAATAACATGTATATCATTTATATACACCTGAGCTAGACTTTCTAGTCTTTTATTTTCTTTCTGCCAAAATATCTTTTGTAGTTTCTCTTTTAGTTTTCCTCATTATTTAGAAAACACTTCATCTATAATAACTTCTAGGTTTGTTGGTCAAATACCAATAACCTTGAGGTTCTTACTTTGAAGTTGATCATCATATGACAAGTGTTCCAGATTTCACTATTAGTAACTTTGTAATATGATGAACAATTTCACTCATAATTTTATCCATCATATCATGATGACTTTCTGAGACCATGTATGTACATGCTAGGATCGTAAAGTTTAACCTCAGTATTCGCATGTGCAAATCTGGCTTGCACCCGTTGTATGCACACGTAGAATCTATAACACCCGATCATCACGTGATACTTCGAAACGACGAGTCATAGCAACGGTGCATACTAAGGACGATCACTTCATGGATATGCAAATATCGTTAGTGCCTCAATAGTTGGAGGATTGGGACGCCTTGCATCTTCAACCTTCGTACATTCCCATAAAACTTATGAGTTTATGTAGTCTCACCAAATTATATTCTATCATCTTGCAACAAGGTCTTAGATATCATATATATCTCATACCTTGATTATTTCTGAAAACTAAATTTTCAGCTCCTTACTTTTCAAACAGATTTGAACTTCAAGTTTCACGGAGACAAGATGACTTTAGGTACTAATTGAAACCATATCTCTTTGAATCAACAATGTGAGGTTTACTAAAAGTTTGCAAATAGGACTTAATCATTTCTTGATTCTTTAACAATACGGTACCAGTCCGTAAAGTTTCTTGTCAGACTTAATAGCATTTCTATCTCAATAACAAGACTAGCGCTTGGTAGAAAATGGATGCCAATACTACAAAACTAATTCAAAATACTACTCAGACTATGTTTATGATAATTAGTTCATGTTTTAATCTAATCACTAATGAACTCCCACTTAATACAACATCCCTCATAGTTGTTAAGTGGTACACGATCCAAATCCACTACACCAAAACCGATCATCACATGAGATGATGTAGCTTCAATGGTGAACATCAACATGTTGATCATATCATCCATATGACTCGTGTTCAACCTTTCGGTTTCCGTTGTCCCGAGGCCATGTCTGTACATGCTAGGCTCGTCAAGCAAACCCAAGTATTCCGCGTGTGCAAACATGGCTTACACCCATTGTTTATGAACGTAGAATCTATCACATCCGATCATCACGAGATGCTTCGAAACGACGAACTGTTGCAACGGTGCATACGAGGGGAGAACACTTTATTATCTTGATATTAATGTGAGGGATCATCTTATAATGCTACCGTCGCGTTCTAAGCAAAATAAGATGCATAAAGGATTAACATCACATGCAATTCATATGTGATATGATATGGCCCTTTAGTCTTTGCGCCTTCGATCTTCATCTCCAAAGCACGGACATGATCTCCATCATCAACGGGCATGATCTCCATCATCGTCGGCGTAGCATCAAGGTCCATGGCACCGTCTTCATGGTTGTTCACCTCATGTAGCAACTGTTACAACTACTTTGAAATACTACTCAACATGAAATTTAAAGACAACCATAAGGCTCCTGCCGGTTGCCACAATACAATAATGATCATCTCATACATATTCATCATCACATTATGGCCATATCACATCACCAAACCCTGCAAAAACAAGTTAGACGTCTCTAATTTGGTTTGCATATTTTACGTGGCTTAGGGTTTTCGAGAGAGATCTAATCTACCTACGAACATGAACCACAACGGTGATACTAGAGTTGTCAATAGAAGAGTAAATTGAATCTTCACTATAGTAGGAGAGACAGACACCCGCAAAGCCACTTATGCAATACAAGTTGCATGTCGAGCGTGGAGCAAATCTCATGAACGCGGTCATGTAAAGTTAGCCCGAGCCGCTTCATCCCACTATGCCACAAAGATGCAAAGTACTCAAAACAAAGACAACATAAGCATCAACACCCACAAAACAATTGTGTTCTACTCGTGCAACCATCTATGCATAGACACGGCTCTGATACCACTGTAGGGATTCGTAGCATAGAAAACAAAAAAAATCCTACCGCGAGAACGCAATCCAAGCCAAGATGCAATCTAGAAGATGGAAGCAACGAGGGGATGAACAAGACAAACACTTGAAGATTTCCAAAGCCTACAAGAGGAGGCTCTCGTTGTTGCGGTAGACGATCACTTGCCGCTTTCAAAAGCGCGTAGAAGATTTTAACGGTGCCACAATCGGGCAGCACCTCCGTACTCGGTCACACGTTCGGTGTTGATGAAGACGACGTCCTTCTCCCCGTTCCAGCGGGCAGCGGAAGTAGTAGCTCCTCCTTGAATCCGGCAGCACGACGGCGTGGTGGCGGTGGCAATGGAGATCTCCGGCGGAGCTTCCCTAAGCGTTGCGGGAGAGGGGGAGGAGTGGGGCGGCTAGGGTTTGGGGAGAGGGGGTGGCCGGCCTCCTTGGGGTGCGGCCAAGGTGGTGGTATTGTGGTGGCCGGCCCCCTCCCCTTGACCCCTCATTATATAGGTGGAACCCCAAAGTGTTGGACTACAAGTTTTCGAATAAGACCCCAACCCAAAACCTTCCATGTGTAGGGAAACCTACCCAAGGTGGGACTCCCACCTCAAGTGGGAGTCCCACCCTTCCATGAGGGGGGGTGGCCGGCCCCTTGGTGGAGTCCACCTTGGACTCCCCCCTCTAGGGTTGGCCGGCCATGGGTGGTGGAGTCCCTTCGGGACTCCACCTTCCAAAGTGATTTCTTCCGGACTTTTCTAGAACCTTCTAGAACCTTACATAAATGCACCGGATCATTTTCAAACTTATAAAATGACTTCCTATATATGAATCTTATTCTCCAGACCATTCCGGAACTCCTTGTGATGTCCGGGATCCCATCCGATACTTCGAACAATACTTCGAACTCCATTCCATATTCAAGTTCTACTAATACGACATCAAACCTTAAGTGTGTCACCCTACAGTTCGCGAACTATGTGGACATGGTTGAGAACTCTCTCCGACCAATAACCAATAGCGGGATCTGGAGATCCATAATGGCTCCCACATATTCAACGATGACTTAGTGATCGAATGAACCATTCACATACGATACCGATTCCCTTTGTCACGTGATATTTTACTTGTCCGAGGTTTGATCATCGGTATCTCTCTATACCTTGTTCAACCTCGTCTCCTGACAAGTACTCTTTACTCGCACCGTGGTATGTGGGCTCTTATGAAATTATTCATATGCTTGCAAGCTAATTAGACGACATTCCACCGAGAGGGCCCAGAGTATATCTATCCGTCATCGGGATGGACAAATCCCATTGTTGATCCATATGCCTCAACTCATACTTTCCGGATACTTAATCCCACCTTTATAACCACCCATTTACGCAGTGGCGTTTGATGTAATCAAAGTACCCTTCCGGTATAAATGATTTACATGATCTCATGGTCGAAAGGACTAGGTAACTATGTATCGAAAGCTTATAGCAAATAACTTAATGACGTGATCTTATGCTACGCTTAATTGGGTGTTTCAATTACATCATTCACATAATGACATAACCTTGTTATTAATAACATCCAATGTTCATGATCATGAAACTATGATCATCTATTAATCAACAAGCTAGTTATACAAGAGGCTTACTAGGGACTCCTTGTTGTTCACATAACACACATGTGTCAATGTTTCGGTTAATACAATTATAGCATGGTATGTAAACAATATCATAAACACAAAGATATATAATAATAACCATTTTATTATTGCCTCTCAGGCATATCTCCAACAGAGGCGTTGGTGATGGTGATAGCGATGATCTCCTCCAATTCCCCGTCCGGCAGGGTGCCAGATGGAGTTTCTGGTTCCCGGATTGGGGTTTCTGGTGGCGGCAGAGCAGCGTTCTGGAAAAATGTCGAATCCCCCTCTGTTTTCAGGTCATAGGCTCTTATATAGTCAGGAGGATAGGTTGAGGGGGTGGCCGAGGCGTCCACACCACCCCTAGGCGTGGCCAGGGCTGGCCCGCTCTTAGGCCAGTAGTGGGCCCCTCATGGCCCTTCTCCGTCTCGTCTTATAGCTCCGTGAGTCTACGGCCGGTGAAATAGGGACTTTGCGATATTTTTCGTGAATTTTCCTGAAAGTTGGATTTCTGCACAAAAACGAGACACCAGAGCAATTCTGCTGAAAACATCGTTAGTCCATGTTGGTTGTATTCAAAACACACAAATTAGAGGGCAAACAATAGCAAAAGTGTTCGGAAAAGTAGATACGTTTTAGACGTATCAACTCCCCCAAGCTTAGCGTATTGCTTGTCCTCAAGCAATTCAGTGACAACTGAGTGCGATAAAAGAAACTTTCATGAGCCTATTTGCTTTATATGATGTATATATTCTCACTATATGATCAAGTACTTATGCAATTCATAATAAGAAGTATGCAACTAAGGCTACTCAATAGTCATGCAAGCTATGAAAAGATACCAACACAATAATAAGCAACATGAAACATAAGTATATGCAGGATTGCAATGCTCATAACATGATATGATAAAGTGGTAACTCGCTTGCCCTTATTTGTGGAGCAAAACATAAATGCCAAGGCACCTCTGAAGTTCAAGAGAAGACCAGAAGTAAAAATATCGAAAGGTTCAATCATCACAATTATACCACATCTATTCTTATTCCGGGACAAGCATATTACACTAAGAATGACAGTTATGCTTTTGAGAAGGTGCCCAAAGAAAGTATGGTGACTCAACATAAAAAAGTAAAAGATTGGCCCTGCGTAGAGGGAAGCAAGATTACTCGTGTGCTAGAGATTTTCATTTTAAATAATATAGAGGTGTTGAAAATATAATTTGAGAGGTATGCATGACTATGTCAACGACTGGCATTAAATGATTTGTCATCCTTTCATATAGTGACCTCAAGAGCAGCTCCTATGTAGTTCTCCATGTGCACACCAATATTTAGGATCTCTTCAGTACATAATGTGCGGAGCTTTATTTGTTTATTTGTTTATTTTATATTTTATTTGGGTTGAGCATCCAGTTGCCTTGCTCTTTTGCAATATTATGGACCAGCACATTATGCATGCTAGTCACGGTATGGGGTCATGAAAAGACAATAAAGCACTTAATACTTCCTCATGAGCTAAAACAAAACACAAAACATGTAGTAATGTTTGAAGGTTTTAAAGGTACCACACAAGCAATTCACTTTGGAGTGGCGGTGAAATACCACATATAGGTATGTATGGTGGACACAATTGGAAACTCTAGTTTTTGGTTGTTGGATGCACGAGTAGAGCTCATACTCAGTACAAGTGAAGGCTAGCAATTGACTGGGAAGCGACAATCAAAAAAGCAGTAACTATCATAATCATCGGAAGCATAAAAGTAATACAAGAACCCCGAGGCAAGATAAATCATCAAGGTTTAAATGACTTTTATTTAGTCTATATGCATGGATGAGCATGTGCCAAGTCGATTCAAATGAAACATTTAGAGGAGGATACCACAATGTCATATCATTTTATGAATAGAGCAATGCAAGCAAACATCTATATGACATGTTACCTACTATTAGTAAATTGGAACTAATCATGAGAGAGCAAAAACTAGTAAGCATCATTAAGTAGCATACACCTTACAAAAACAAAATAAGCATGTCCACATAAATGAGCATATGTACAAAAACGAAAAAAATAGAGTTCATACCAGGCTCTCACCACATCTCGAATTGTCATGACCGTCATTATTGTTCTTCACTTGTGTGGCTTGAATAATATAAAATTATAACCAAGCTCCAATGGAGTCACGGAAGACCGTTGAACCCTGCAGCAAACTTTACAAAATCAAATAAGAACAAAAAATATTTTTGGGTTTTCGATTTTGAATCAACACACAAAGCAAAATCTTTTTGGATTTTCGAATAGCAAACCATAACGAGAAAATAAAACAAACTAAAACTTAAAAACTAAAGAAGAAATGAGGAGAAACAACACAAATATTTTTGGTATTTTTATTTTTTGTAAAGTATAAATAAAACAAGAACAACAAAAGAAAGAAAACTAACATAGATACACAAATGCAAATAGTGGCAGAAATCTGCTAACATAGAAGAACAGGTAAAAATAATTTTTTTCGAAAATGTTCTGTTGCTCAAATCGAAAAGTGCAAAACTAATGAAAATTAGAAAACAATCTGGGGCATATGCTCAAACAATTCTAGCTCAATACGACGTTCTGTCTGGGAATACGAATTTTTTCGGTGACAGCACAGAATCTGTTTTGGGACAACAACTTCCCCAATTCTTACCTCCTTCCTATTAGAGGCTATCCTTGGTATAAAAACGAAATAAATAGGCTAAGAAGAGGTTATTACAGTAGTAAAAACTTCCAAGATCCAATAAAAAGAGAAACTACAGAAATAAACTAAACAAGAACAAAAAAAAAAGCAAAACATGGATATATAAAGTTCCGACGAAATATGATGTATAGATGAGTGAGATGTCGGTATACCTCCCCCCAAGCTTAGGCTTTTGGCCTAAGTGGATATCAATCCTAGCGTGGGTAGTAGCTCCAGCCTGGTGGATCATCCCTAGCATGATCGTAACCTGGCTCTCTTGAGGAAGAAGAAGCAGAAGGCTCATAGTCATAGTCAGGTTGCTGATATGGGAACCATGTAGTGTTGGAGGGCTGGACGAAACTATCTTCAGCCTCCCCTCCATCATCCTCTACATGCTGGCCATATTCCTCTGTGTATGTGTCAAGCTCATGCTCCATGAGCGATCATCCTTCCCTGACATCAAGGTTAAACAAAAGAGACGCGGAAAAATTGACTAAACGACCAGACTTAGCTACTCTCCATGTTGATTTCTTGAAAAAGGTTATTTCATAAGGTTGGTTGTCCCTGTTGGCTTGAAGAGAAAAAAAATTGTGTTGTATCACAGAATTAAGATCAAGCCTCTCTAATGGAAATTGAATGCCTAAATCATGCGGAACTAGACCGTGAAAGGCTAATAAACGAGAGGCAATGAGGGCTCCACAAATTCCTCCTTTCTCGCGGTTAGTAGTAAGACGGGAAACTATCAAATCACCCAAATTATAAGTCCTATCTCGTCTCAAGGCAGCAGCTATGAAAGCTAAATCATATGAAGATAATTTATTTGCATTCTTTTTAGCTAGAACACACTTAGCAATGAAATAGGAAAAATATCGAATAGATGGAAGTTGATGTAGGATAACGTTGCATAGAAAACAAAAAATTTTCCTACCGCGAACACGCAATCCAAGCCAAGATGCAATCTAGAAGACGGTAGCAACGAGGGGGTATCGAGTCTCACCCTTGAAGAGATTCCAAAGCCTACAAGATGAGGCTCTTGTTGCTGCGGTAGACGTTCACTTGCCGCTTGCAAAAGCGCGTAGAAGATCTTGATCACGATCGGTTCCGGCGCCACGAACGGGCAGCACCTCCGTACTCGGTCACACGTTCGGTTGTTGATGAAGACGACGTCCACCTCCCCGTTCCAGCGGGCAGCGGAAGTAGTAGCTCCTCTTGAATCCGACAAGCACGACGGCGTGGTGTCGGTGGTGGTGGAGAAGTCCGGCGGAGCTTCGCTAAGCGTGCGGGAAGTGGAGGAGCGGGGCGGCTAGGGTTTGGGGAGAGGGGGCGCCGGCCACTATAGGGGTGCGGCCACCTTGGTGGTGTTTGAGGTGGCCGGCCCCCTCCCCTTGGCCCTCATTATATAGGTGGAACCCCAAGAGGTGGTGTCCAAGTCTTCGAATAAGACCCGAACCAAAAACCTTCCATAGGAGGGGGGAAACCTAGCCAAGCTAGGACTCCCACCAAGGTGGGAGTTCCACCTCCCATGTGGGGGTTGGCCGGCCCCCTAAGGGGAGTCCACTTGGGACTCCTCCCCCACTAGGGTTGGCCGGCCATGGAGGTGGAGTCCCATGTGGACTCCACCTTCCTTGGTGGTTTCTTCCGGACTTTTCTAGAACCTTCTAGAACCTTCCATAGAACCTTCCGCGACATTTTTATTCACATAAAATGACATCCTATATATGAATCTTATTCTCCGGACCATTCCGGAACTCCTCGTGATGTCCGGGATCACATCCGGGACTTCGAATAAATATTCCAACTCCATTCCATATTCAAGAACTACCATTTCAACATCCAACTTTAAGTGTGTCACCCTACGGTTCGTGAACTATGCGGACATGGTTGAGTACTCACTCCGACCAATAACCAATAGCGGGATCTGGAGATCCATAATGGCTCCCACATATTCAACGATGACTTCGGTGATCGAATGAACCATTCACATACGATACCAATTCCCTTTGTCACGCGATATTTTACTTGTCCGAGGTTTGATCATCGGTATCACTCTATACCTTGTTCAACCTCGTCTCCCGACAAGTACTCTTTACTCGTACCGTGGTATGTGGTCTCTTATGAACTTATTCATATGCTTGCAAGACATTAGACGACATTCCACCGAGAGGGCCCGAGTATATCTATCCGTCATCGGGATGGACAAATCCCACTGTTGATCCATATGCCTCAACTCATACTTTCCGGATACTTAATCCCACCTTTATAACCACCCATTTACGCGAGTGGCGTTTGATGTAATCAAAGTACCTTTCCGGTATAAGTGATTTACATGATCTCATGGTCATAAGGACTAGGTAACTATGTATTGAAAGCTTATAGCAAATAACTTAATGACGAGATCTTATGCTACGCTTAATTGGGTGTGTCCATTACATCATTCATATAATGATATAACCTTGTTATTAATAACATCCAATGTTCATGATTATGAAACTAATCATCCATTAATCAACAAGCTAGTTTAAGAGGCATACTAGGGACTTCTTGTTGTCTACATATCACACATGTACAAATGTTTCGGTTAATACAATTATAGCATGATATATAAACATTTATCATAAACATAGAGATATAAATAATAACCACTTTATTATTGCCTCTAGGGCATATCTCCTTCAGTCTCCCACTTGCACTAGAGTCAATAATCTAGTTTACATTTGTAAAGATATAACACCTTGGCCTTCCGGTGCTTTATCATGTTTTTCTCACGGGAGAGGTTTTAGTCAACGGATCTGACATGCTCAGAAACGTATGTATTTTGTAATTCATTTGCGTCTCAACGCATCACTCATTTCCAAATGAGTCGGCATTAAATATGTTTGGTCTTCTGATGGAACCTTAATTCCGCGGTCTGAAATATGTTACTAATATTGTCATACACAATATAGCTTCAAAGTTCTGACTCTGTCGGAACTACACCAAGTTCTCAAAGAACCTCTTGACTTAACATCCTTTGTCATTGTCAAAATAATGACATACTTTGCCTTCTTTTGTAGAATCCGTCACAATATTTAGAACTCTTCTAAATCTAGCATAGACAACTTCTAGTTCATTGTGCTACCTTTTAAACAATACTTAGTCTAATTTGAGATTGAAATTATATTTTATATGTGACAAAACCAATATCGGTGTAACACCTTACAGCGATTTGTTTTTCATTTCTTCATACAAAAATATATATATATATCCTTAGTTCTTCTAAAGTACTCAAGGATATTCTTACTCGTCGTCCAATGATCATCATATGAATCATTCGATATATGCTCATAACACTTTATAGCACATGATATCTGATTGTGTACATATTATTCGTGATCTATAATCACTCATGTGTTTTTACTCATTGAGTGTCGGATACACTCAAGTCTTGTTAAACCTTCACATGACAAGAACATTTTCTTAATATTTCTATATTGAACTACTTCAATATCCATCATATGTACTTTGACTTAAACTTATTTATATGTTTCAATCTATCTTCATAGATCTTGACACTAAATTTGTTTCAGTCCATATCCTTTCATTGAAGTTGATTTCTCAATGAAACCTTTTTAATCAAGTATATAATTACATCATTTATAACCAACTATATGTCATCTACATAAAGTATTATAAATATGTCTCAGCGCTCCCACTTAATTTCTTGCAAATGCAAGCCTCTTCATCGTCTCTGATGAAATCAAAAACTCTTTGACTATTTCATCCGGTGAAGATTCCAACTCCGTAATACTTACTTCATCCAATTGAAGTTCGTATACCTATCTAGTATTCCACGGACCAGCAAAACTCTTGGTTGTATCTTGTATACATACTTCTGTTAAGTAGTGTATTTTGCCATCCTACTAGCATATCTCATAAAAGAAATATGTAGCGATTACTAGAATAATCCTCATAGACTATAAGCATTGATACGGAAGATCTAATCTTATCGTAGTCAACTCTTTGAACTTTGTCGTAAACAACTTTTCGACAAGTCGAGCTTCTTCAAGGATATTTCATCCAAGTCCATCAATTTTATAGATCCATTTACTTTCAAAAAGTATTCATCTATCTTGGATTTCATGGTGTATAGCCATTTTAACGGAGTCAGGGCCCATCATAACTTCTTTGTTTGTAGTTGGTTTATCATTGTTCACAATCAATCCTTTGTCCACAAATCATTTATTTGATCACAAAGTTAACCATAAGGTTCAATATGTATTTTGATCTCCATGGCTAAAACACTTTGTAGTCATGGGAGCCATGATCGTCGTGGTCGCTTCCGGAACCAATTTCCGATGCTGCGCTACTCTGATCATTATGCTCAGGTTAATAAACCTTATCAAGTTATATTGTCCTCCCACTCAAATACTTCACTAGAAACAATTTCTCGGAAATAAGAAACATTGACAAACACTTTTGTCTTTGTCTCGTGGGAAGAATTCCCAATCAAATCTCTGGGATAACCAACAAAGACATTCATCCGATTTTGGTTGTAAACTCTTAGACCAAAATTTAAAGAAAAGACTATTAGGGTTTTATACCCATACCATAACTTGTATGGTGTCATTTCAACGGATCATGATGATGCTCTATTTAGTGTAAAAGCGGTAGTCACTAAAGCATAATCCACAAAAATATAATGGCGTCATAATATTTTATCTCATCATTAATCCAACAAGGTTTGGATACATATCTCGGATACTATATCATCATTATGATACTCCAAGAAATGTGAGTTGTAGAACAATTTCATAACTCTCTTAGATGTTCGCTAAAAACTCGTAATTCAAATATTTCCACCATGATCCAATCATAGATATTTGATTTTTCTATTACGATGATTTCCACTTCATGCTGAAATTTATTTGAATCCTATTCAAATGTTTCAAACTTTTCCTTATTGAATATATCCACATATATACTCAATTTATTGTTTGAAAGTTTTCATGAAGTAGAAGAATCTCCCGCACAACCTATGCCCAGTGAACCACATACATCATCATGTATTTTTCCACTAAGTTAGTTGCCCGTTCAACTCTTGGCCTATGAACGGTATTTCAGTCATTAACTTTTAGAAAAGATTTTGCAAGTGCCAAACGATTCAACAAATCGAATGACTCCAAAAATCCATTTGCATGGAGTTCCTTCATGCGATCCTTTCTAACATGACCTAAATGGCGGTTCCACAAATAAGTGGAATTCAAATCATTTGCCTTATGGCATTTTAGCGTCAGTGTTATGTATGTGTGTTTCACCATTAAGATTTATAATAACTTATCCATCTTACATGGAGTAATGTCATAATTTAAACAACTCATTGTTTTTATTTGACCAGAGCAAAATAACAATTTATTAAGCTCTTTATTATAAATTCTAAGGGCTAGATAGAATGCCAATGACGAACATAATAACACTTTATTTTTGTTCTCGACGTGCATTCCTATCATATTCCTTGTCAGTCACTTAGGCCATTGTATTCTTGTATTGCGTTGTTTTGTATGACACTTCATACCAACCAATATAGTACCCAAGAATTTCATAGTGTGAGTTAACTAGGAATACAACCATAACATGTATATCATTTATATACACCTGAGCTAGACTTTCTAGTCTTCTCTTTTCTTTTGCCAAAATATCTTTTGCGGTTTCTCTTTTAGCTTTCCTCATTATTCAGAAAAACACTTCAACATCATTAACTTCTAGGTTTGTTGGTCAAATACCAATAACCTTGAGGTTCTTACTTTGAAGTTGATCATCATATGACAAGTGTTCCAGATTTCACTATTAGTAACTTTGTAATATGATGAACAATTTCACTCATAATTTTATCCATCAATTCATGATAACTTTCTGAGACCATGTCTGTACATGCTAGGCTCATAAAGTTTAAACCTTAGTATTTGCATATGCAAATCTGGCTTGCACCCGTTGGAAGCACACGTAGAATCTATAACACCCGATCATCACGTGATGCTTCGAAACGACGAGTCTTAGCAACGGTGCATACTAAGGACAATCACTTCATGGATATGCGAATATCGTTAGTGCCCCAATAGTTGGAGGATTGGGACGCCTTGCGTCTTCAACCTTCGTACATTCTCATAAAACTTATGAGTTTATGTAGTCTCACCAAATTTATATTCTATCATCTTGCAATAAGGTCTTAGATATCACATATATCTCGTACCTTGATTATTTCTGAAAACTAAATTTTCAGCTCCTTACTTTTCAAACAGATTTGAACTTCAAGTTTCACGGAGACAAGATAACTTTAGGTACTAATTGAAACCATAGCTCTCGAATCAACAAAATGAGTTTCACTAAAAGTTTGCAATAGGACTTAATCATATCTTGATTCATTAACAATACGGTACCAATCCGTAAAGTTTCTAGTCAGATTTTAACAGTATTTCTATCTCAATAACAAGACTAGCGCATAGTAGTAAACGGATGCCAATACTACAAAATTAATTCAAAATACTACCCAGACTATGTTTATGATAATTAGTTCATGTTTTAATCTAATTACTAATGAACTCCCACTTAATACAACATCCCTCATAGTTGTTAAGTGGTGCACGATCCAGATTCACTACACCAAAAACCGATCATCACGTGAGATGATGTAGCTTCAATGGTGAACATCAACATGTTGATCATATCATCCATATGACTCGTGTTCAACCTTTCGGTTTCCGTTGTCCCGAGGCCATGTCACGTACATGCTAGGCTCGTCAAGCAAACCCAAGTATTCCGCGTGTGCAACATGGCTTACACCCGTTGTATGTCGAGTTTATCACACCCGATCATCACGAGATGCTTCAAAACGTCGAACAATGCAACGGTGCATACGAGGGAAGAACACTTTATTATCTTGATATTAATGTGAGGGATCATCTTATAATGCTACCGTCGCGATCTAAGCAAAATAAGATGCATAAAGGATTAACATCACATGCAATTCATATGTGATATGATATGGCCCTTTAGTCTTTGCGCCTTCGATCTTCAAATCCAAAGCACGGATATGATCTCCATCATCAACGGGCATGATCTCCATCATCGTCGGCGTAGCGTCAAGGTTCATGGCACCGTCTTCATGGTTGTTCACCTCATGTAGCAACTATTACAACTACTTTGAAATACTACTCAACATGAAATTTAAAGACAACCATAAGGCTCCTGCCGGTTGCCACAATACAATAATGATCATCTCATACATATTCATCATCACATTATGGCCATATCACATCACCAAACCCTGCAAAAACAAGTTAGACGCTCTCTAATTTGGTTTGCATATTTTACGTGGTTTAGGGTTTTCGATATAGATCTAATCTACCTACGAACATGAACCACAACGTTGATACTAATGTTGTCAATAGAAGAGTAAATTGAATCTTTACTATAGTAGGAGAGACAGACACCCGCAAAGCCTCTTATGCAATACAAGTTGCATGTCGAACGAGGAACAAGTCTCATGAACGCGGTCATGTAAAGTTAGTCCGAGCCGCTTCATCCCACTATGCCATAAAGATGCAAAGTACTCAACTAAAGATAACAAGAGCATCAACGCCCACAAAACCATTGTGTTCTACTCGTGCAACCATCTATGCATAGACACGGCTCCGATACCACTTGTAGGATAACGTTGCATAGAAAACAAAAAATTTTCCTACCGCGAACACGCAATCCAAGCCAAGATGCAATCTAGAAGACGGTAGCAACGAGGGGGTATCGAGTCTCACCCTTGAAGAGATTCCAAAGCCTACAAGATGAGGCTCTTGTTGCTGCGGTAGACGTTCACTTGCCGCTTGCAAAAGCGCGTAGAAGATCTTGATCACGATCGGTTCCGGCGCCACGAACGGGCAGCACCTCCGTACTCGGTCACACGTTCGGTTGTTGATGAAGACGACGTCCACCTCCCGTTCCGGCGGGCAGCGGAAGTAGTAGCTCCTCTTGAATCCGACAGCACGACGGCGTGGTGTCGGTGGTGGTGGAGAATTCCGGCGGAGCTTCGCTAAGCGTGCGGGAAGTGGAGGAGCGGGGCGGCTAGGGTTTGGGGAGAGGGGGCGCCGGCCACTATTAGGGGTGCGGCCACCTTGGTGGTGTTTGAGGTGGCCGGCCCCCTCCCCTTGGCCCTCATTATATAGGTGGAACCCCAAGAGGTGGTGTCCAAGTCTTCGAATAAGACCCGAACCAAAAACCTTCCATAGGAGGGGGGAAACCTAGCCAAGCTAGGACTCCCACCAAGGTGGGAGTTCCACCTCCCATGTGGGGGGTTGGCCGGCCCCCTAAGGGGGAGTCCACTTGGGACTCCTCCCCCACTAGGGTTGGCCGGCCATGGAGGTGGAGTCCCATGTGGACTCCACCTTCCTTGGTGGTTTCTTCCGGACTTTTCTAGAACCTTCTAGAACCTTCCATAGAACCTTCCGCGACATTTTTATTCACATAAAATGACATCCTATATATGAATCTTATTCTCCGGACCATTCCGGAACTCCTCGTGATGTCCGGGATCACATCCGGGACTTCGAATAAATATTCCAACTCCATTCCATATTCAAGAACTACCATTTCAACATCCAACTTTAAGTGTGTCACCCTACGGTTCGTGAACTATGCGGACATGGTTGAGTACTCACTCCGACCAATAACCAATAGCGGGATCTGGAGATCCATAATGGCTCCCACATATTCAACGATGACTTCGGTGATCGAATGAACCATTCACATACGATACCAATTCCCTTTGTCACGCGATATTTTACTTGTCCGAGGTTTGATCATCGGTATCACTCTATACCTTGTTCAACTTCGTCTCCGACAAGTACTCTTTACTCGTACCGTGGTATGTGGTCTCTTATGAACTTATTCATATGCTTGCAAGACATTAGACGACATTCCACCGAGAGGGCCCGAGTATATCTATCCGTCATCGGGATGGACAAATCCCACTTTGTTGATCCATATGCCTCAACTCATACTTTCCGGATACTTAATCCCACCTTTATAACCACCCATTTACGCAGGTGGCGTTTGATGTAATCAAAGTACCTTTCCGGTATAAGTGATTTACATGATCTCATGGTCATAAGGACTAGGTAACTATGTATTGAAAGCTTATAGCAAATAACTTAATGACGAGATCTTATGCTACGCTTAATTGGGTGTGTCCATTACATCATTCATATAATGATATAACCTTGTTATTAATAACATCCAATGTTCATGATTATGAAACTAATCATCCATTAATCAACAAGCTAGTTTAAGAGGCATACTAGGGACTTCTTGTTGTCTACATATCACACATGTACAAATGTTTCGGTTAATACAATTATAGCATGATATATAAACATTTATCATAAACATAGAGATATAAATAATAACCACTTTATTATTGCCTCTAGGGCATATCTCCTTCAGTTGAATACTTCAGATTTTGCCACTCTCATCTGAGAAGCTTCTTCCCTGGCAGATTTCTTTATAGAGGTCCATCAATAGTTTAGGTCGCTCTTTCATCCTTTTGCGCGATCCCCATTCTGGCACTCTAATGGCTGCACAAAAATCATCAAAGGGAAAGTTGACAACCTTATTGTAGATTTTATAGTGAACCATGGGGTTAGACAAATTCCAACTACATCAAAAATCCTGCACCACAGACATAGTTAGTTTTGCATATTGGCACAAGCCAAAGGTTGAAGAGGTTGAAGAAGGTACTTATGTCGATGATATAGCCAAAAACAACCTTTGGCGTCAGCTGATACGTTGCAAACGTATCTCTAATTTTTGATGCTCCACGCTTGTTTTACACCAGTTGCTATATATTTTGTTTACGCTTCGTGGCACTTTTATGCATTTTCTGGAACTGGCATATTGACAAGATGCCATAGTGCCAGTTCCCTGTTTTCTGTTGTTTTTGTATTTCAGAAAAGTTGTACATGAAAGATTCTCGGAATAGGACGAAACAAAAGCCAAAGTTCCTATTTTCCCGGGATCAAAAACGAAGTCCAGAGGAGAGACAAAAGGGGGCAACAGTGTGGCCAGACCTACCCTAGGCGCGGTCTGGGGCCACTAGGCCTCCACCGACCTCGCCCTTCCGCCTATATAAAGCTCCGGACGCAAAAACCCTAAATATACAAGCCTCCATCCACGAAAAGTTCCGTAGCTCTGCCGCCGTCGCAGACAAGATTCGGGGGACAGAAGTCTCTGTTCTGGCACCCTGCCGGGACGGGGAATTGCCCCCGGAGCCATCTCCATCGACTCCACCGCCATCTCCATCGCCGTTGCGGACTCCTACAATGAGGAGTGAGTAGTTCTCCCTCGGGGCTGAGGGCTCTACCGGTAGCTATGTGGTTTATCTCTCTCTCCCATGGCATGATCTTTATGTGACCATGACCTTTGTAATATAGATGTCTGTATGCTATTCAAGTGGATTTTACTTATGTGATCTCCGGAGACTCCTTGTCCCACATGTGTAAAGGTGACGGTGTGTGCACCGTGTGGGTCTCTTAGGCTATATTTCACAGAATACTTGTTCACTGAATTATGATTTGAGTTGGATGTGTCTATGAAATTGTGGTGTGTTAGTACCTCTTATGAATGCTCAGAGTGACGGAGTGGGGTGATTATTAGTACTTGGGAATACATCTTTAAGGTTTGCTTTTGTAGCCCTGCGCGGTGAATAGTGTTCGTTATCCAACCGGAGAGTAGTTCAGAGTAGCATAGTGAAGTGCTTATATTTATATTTCTTTATGATATCATTGTTGAGAGTGACCACTAGTGAAAGTATGATCCCTAGGCCTTGTTTCCAAGCATCGAATCACCGTTTATTTACTGTTTTAACGCATGTTTATTTGCTGTCATATTTATTTCAGATTGTTATTACCACTCATATTCATCCATATCACTTGCATTTTACTATCTCTTCGCCGAACTAGTGCACCTATACATCTGACAAGTGTATTGCGTGTGTTGGGGACACAAGAGACTTCTTGTATCGTAATTGCAGGGTTGCTTGAGAGTGATATCTTTGACCTCTACATCCCTGAGTTCGATAAACCTTGGGAGATCCACTTAAGGGAAACTTGCTACTGTTCTACAAACCTCTGCAATTGGAGGCCCAACATTTTCTACAAGAATAGAAGCGTGTGTAGACATCATCAGCTCATGGCACATTTCACCCTACCTCCAGAGGAGAATCCCGATACAACCAGAAAGATGGAGGAGAAAGTCAAGGAGTTTTCTCTAAAGAAGATGGCTGAACAATTCAAGAACCACAAGAAAAGATTGTACCGTGACTTTGTCAAGCAAAAAAAGACTTTGAACTTCACTGGAGCGCATGAGAATACAAAAAGATCATTGGCCTGAATTCGTGAAGCTCAAGCTTTCAGATGAATTTAAGAAAAGGTCGGAAACAAATAAGGCAAATGATATGTTGAATAAATATCACCAAGTTACGGGTCCAGGTGGCTACATGGCTAACATGCCTAAGTGGGAGAAAGCTGAGGCGGAATTAATCAACAAAGGGATCGATATAGCGACATCTGATTGGACCGAACGGTCCAAGAAGTGGTTCTACGGGGTTGGGGGCAAGTTGGACCCAGAAATAGGGAAGTGTATTTATAATAAAGAACATCTCAAAAGACCTTGTGAAACCCTTATAGAAACACATAAGGACGTGTGTGTGAGGGAGGTTCCATCCCGAAAGAGAGAACGACGAGCTGACACGTGCCCTTGGGAATAAAGAACACGGTGGATGAACATGAGGCACGATTGGCTCCGTTCCGTGGAAGTATGGCTTTCTCGAGGAAAGTAAGAGATTTCCTGATAAAAGCCATGAGAGGAGAAAGGCAAGGAAAGCAGACCGCATATTGTCCTTAGAGGAATCTGTGAGGGTCCTTAAATCCCAAATTCACGAATTACTTAGCCAGCGATCTCAGGGGTGGCATGAAGATCCTGCATTCGAAGCTATCAACCCGCAACAATCTCAGCACCGAAAAGGCAACGTGGCTTCCACTCAGCTCTATAATAGTTATGATGATCAAGTGATGTTGGCTCCTCGCTACGCCGTGGATGATATCGTAGAGAGTCATCCTTGTGAGCTGCATGTAAAAGTTGTGAACATATCCATAAATGTGGCGGTCGACTATGTCTCACCTACAACAACTTACATTACCGTCTGATTCTAGATCGCTATGCTGTTGCGGGGGTGGATGAAGTGATGGCAGGATATGAGTCGTTGATGCTTGACCATCCTGCAGGTGAAGATGGGGAAATCACTCAACTGGGAGAAGCCATTAGAACCACCTTTCTATGGCGAAAGGAAAACATTGTGCTTCCAGGTTTGAAGCCAAGCAGGCCACCTCCAGCTCATTCTCCGCCGCCTCCGCCTCCGCAGTCTCCTCCGCGTGAGCAGTCTCCTCCGCGTGAGCATACTCCGCCGCCTCCTCCTCGTCAGGAGACTCCACCGACTCTTCCGCATAAGCAGACTCTACAAAAGAGGAAGTGTATCGCGGCATGTACTATAGCTCCGAACAGATCATCAGCTCCGAAGAGGTCTAATCCTCCTGAGTTGTTACCATACGAGGGGACTGATGAGCAAAACGACGAAATCAAAAAAGACCAGATGAAGGCGCATTTTGCACCTGAAAAGCCTCCGCCAAAGATGTTTATAGCACCGAATACAGTGACACACTTTTTCGAGACGAGAGCAAAGCAAGCTGAGTTGGTAACTGATTATGACCGCTCTCTTGGATAGTCCTCTTGAGCGAAAAAAGGGAGAACAATTGCCAGCTGGGACAATAGGAAAATCAATCGCTACCCCCTTGATCGTGCACTCCTATGATGATCCGAAGACGGCAACGATGATCCAATGGAAGGCTAGAGAGCTTGAAGCAGTGGTTCAGTACGAATGTTACTTCCCCATGGCTGAAATCACATACACATACACGCAACCTCTCGTCAGACCTGACCGGCTCCCGCATCTAGGGACTCAGATGTGAAAGTTGCATGAATAGTACATACAAGCCTGTTGGGAGTCGAAGATCGTACTGATAGTGGGAATTAGAGATGATCATTACTTCCGGGAAAACTAGGAGCTAAACATTGAGTTTGAAGAACTATTTCAGTTATTCAATCAAGACGCCCTCGACAAACTCTCATGAGTTGCTACTGTCTGTAAGTGATTTATTTTTGCAATTAAGTCTCTAGCTCAACTCGTTCAGTGCACTAACAATTATCCTCAATATATTCTTTTATACGCTATATATTATGCAGAATGAAGATGCTCGAATGCAGAAGAGGTGGACTCTATAAAATTGGGTTCATTGACCCAAACACCGTTCATGAAGTTACGGTAAACCAGTTCCCCAAAGACACAGAGGATAACATGCTAATGTTTTTACAGAAGCAACAAAACAAATCAGAAATATTCTTCCCTTACAACTTCGAGTGAGTGTTATTGTCTTATACATATTCGATTTCTCTTACTCGATGTTAAGTCTTAACTAATCTTCCGAGTTATGCGTGCGCAGATTTCACTACATTCTCCTAATCATTCAGCTTGAGAAAGGAGTAGTACTTGTCATGGACTCGAAACGTAAAGAGCATCGGCAATGGGCGAACATGGCTGCCCTGCTCCAGAGGTAATTTCAATCAATATCACCATGTATTGACAATTTCTGTTCTCATTTCCTGATATCAAGTAATTAATAACTCATTTACTCATTTCTTCTTTCCCAGGCAGGGCTTGGAAACGTTTCATCAACACTGCTCCGGGTGGATGGAAACCGGAGCTTACATTTCAAGATCGCCCTGTAAGTAGTAATATAGCTATGTTCGCGAATCTCATTGATATTTTGTTTCAGTACCATGCTTGATTATTAGTTTGATCAAACTATTTTTTCGTGAAGTGTTTGAAGCAAGAACCCATGAATAACTTATGTGGATACTACATCTACGAGTTCATTCGCGAGATAGCCTGTCACCGGGAGCCGGAGGCGTCTATATATGCCCTTAGAGTACGTGAACAATATTTCACAATCATATTTTATTACCATCAATTGTATCGAGTTCCATTCATATATATTGATCTCCAGATGGAACGCGTGCGGAACTCTCTCTTAACGGTGGATCACATCCGAGCAATTCAAGAGGAATTTGCGGGATTCTTAGTTAGGGAGGTGAATACCATCGGGAGTTTATATTTGACATTAGGGATTTGAGATAGATATGGTAAAGAGGATCGAGTTTATATTGTAAACATGCATTACGTCTATATATTCATGACGATGTTTGTGGTTTCTTGAATGATGTATGCATTGCAGAATTGAATGAATAACCTAAAACATTGAAACTTTGTCGCGGCGGAGAAACGCTGCTCCACCCTAAACCACTGCAGTGGCAGAGAAACGACCATTTTCTCTGCCGCGGCAGAGACCCTTTAATCCTGGTTCATCTTACGAACCGGGACCAAAGCTCCTTCACCACGAGCCCTCTGGCCGCACCACGTGGAGGATCCTTTAGTCCCGGTTTATATTTGAGCCGGGACTAAAGGTGGAGGCCTTTAATCCCGAATGTGCAGTCCCGGTTGCATAACCTGAACTAAAGGCCCAACGAACCGGGACTATATGCCTGTTTTCCACTAGCGTAAATTACAACTCACGTACTCCTTCCGTCTTTAGACGTCTCAACTTTTTTAGATAGGAATGTATCTTTACCTAAAATACATCTATATATATTCATATCTAGATAAAAGTAAGACATCTACTTTTATACGGATGAAATACTATATCGCCTGATATGCAACGGCCGAGAATTAATAGAACGCACTCGTAGTACGCTGAGCCATCAAAAATATCTCCCGTTTGACTCGGTCTAGTCCAGTTAGGCCATTTTGCAGCGCAAGCAGCCAAGCAGGCTTCAGCTAGGCTGAGAGCGACCATACCCAGTATACGACGACCGCAGCATGCCTGGATGTCCCAGGATCGGACAGCTCCGGACGCGTTGGATCCAGTGCGCGCGAAAAGGAAACTTACGAGAAAAATAGGATCCCATCATGCACGCATGCATGCATGTCCTCCCACGCGCTAAAACCCTCGCCATCCGCCGCCCAACTGCAATCGTATGACCACCTCTCGCGTACACCTGGCACCTGGATTTGGACTTTTATAAAAAAAAAATATAATTCTCAACAAAAACTCAAAAAAAATATAAACATATTCTTGTACCACTTAGCTCTCGAACAAGCCGAAGTCGTATCTTGTCCTTGCCCCTGCCTCACTGAAGCTGGGCAACGCTTGTCATAGTAAATTTTGTTAAAGCAGACAAACGTGAAGTCATTGTACTAAGCCTCTAAGGGACCAACGAAGAACCAAGCTAGGAAATTTTTCATTGGTGTCATTGCTCTAAAATTACTGGTTTCATTTCAATTGTTGAGAGCTTTTCTTCATTTCTAAAGAGGATTTTCGCAAGTTCGCTGGTTTCATTTGACACCAATGGTTCTATGCTAGCTTCCCCCCTCATTAAGAGAAGCATATATTAGAAAGAGCACCAACCAAATCCAGCGAGATCCATCGAAGATAAACCTCCGCACGTCCTCCGGCAACGCTAGATGCACCACCAAGACGGAGGCTAGATGAGAAAGACTTTATTCCATCTTCGAAGGTTTTCCACTGCGCCATGTCATCCTAAACAATCCGAGAAAAAAACATAAAAAACAAAATCCTTCGTGGGCAAGCACCAAAATCTACCGCTATTCCATAACCCTAAAGTTGCATGAGGCAAGGCAGAGCAACGACAACATCGAGGAAAGATGGAGAAGGGGACAAAGGGGTACGTGAGTCTCACCTAGCCCCGGACTTTGGCCACGACCTTTTGTTCCGATAAAGGAAATATATTAATATCACGAATATACCAATTACACCTAGCCTCAACGAATACCCTAATAACAGTATAGATACACACCAACAGAAAAAAAAAAGCTAAAAAGAAAAGTCTCGCTGCGGTGTTTCAGTCGTTGTAGCAGCAGCACAAACACCATTGAGAGAGACAACACATAAAATTCAGGTTCTCCAAAAACTGGACTCTAAAAAAACCATGCAATGCATAAACATTATCTTCGCCTGATAAAAGACCACTACCGTACGTCTATAGATCCTTTAAACATTCGCTTGCACACGAGTATTTTCTTCTAACCAATTAAACCGATTCCATCAGACTCTTGCTGGTCGGAACGGAAGCAAGTAGGTAGTTGCGCGTGGGAGTGAGGCGCCAACGCCAAACCGTATCCTGTTGCTGTCCCCTTGGCCACGTCTGACTGCGACGCCTCCTCTCGCTTGACTGCTTCAACGATCCAAGAACTTGACAAGATCAATCAATCATGCTGCCGTGTGGGCCCGATGCTAATGGCTCCTGCACTGCAGGAGATCCATGACCCTCCTGGACGTATACGTAAACGTTGCTGTCGGAGAAAGCTTGCCGCAATCGGGAAGCAACGCGTGTCGGCGCACATGACACGTAGGCGCGCGGGACTTTGACGCCAGGTTAACGTAAAATAATCTACTGGCGTCCACGTCCCCGAACAGCCAGCGGATTACAACCGATTAACAGCTCTCTTCAGGGAGGTGAAATTTATGGTACTTACCAACTTCTTATAGATTACAAAGCTTTGTACCGCAAGCATACTTTTTTTTTTGAGAGGTGAAGTGCCTCATCTGATTGGAGCATTTTTTTTTAACAAAGTAGATATATTGGACATTACATGCAGGGCCGACTCTGGCCCAGGCCAAGAAGTGTGACGGCCCGGGGCCCAACCAAAATGGGGCCCATTATTTCTAACACGGTGCATATAGTAAAAGGTAGAAGAAGAAAAATTATGCTCATCTATAGCATGCACGTAGCCTAAATTGGGCCCATTTGTAGAGTTCGCCCTGAGGCCCCCCAAATCCTAGAGCCGGCCCTGATTACATGTCATGGTACATCCTTACATGGCTCTTAACATTAGAGCAAGAAAGATAAGTGACTAGATGCCCAACACAATATGATGACGTAAAGTTGTAAACTATCGAAGATCGTGCCGCAGCGTATTGATGTTCATCATGTTCCACCCGATGAAGTTCAGCCAGGTACGACTTTGTTGGGAAACTTGCGAGTCTGGTATCCGTTTGGTCGGAGCTAGGATTATCTCCCAGCCTTTCTCGGCACTAGCTTCTCCAGGACAGTGATCTCTCCAAATTATGGTTGCTAACATCTTCTGGTCTACGTTGACCGCTAGTCCGCTACTGCCTGCTTCAAATGCATGAGAATTTTTCAAGATTTATCCAACGCGAGCTTTGTTACGCAGGAGGCCTAGAGGCGGCATCGAGTTTGCTCATGGCGCGCAGTCGAGGGATGCAGAAGAAAGATGATGCTGATTTTTTTAAAGACTCATGTTTTATTTTATTTATTTTTATAAGGATGTTCTTGCAAGGGCTGGTTTTAGATAATATCCTTATGTCTTTTCCGCAAATAATTAGAACGGAGGAAGTATTGTTGGCTTGTTGCTGGCGAGCTTGCTGCAACGGATTAATAAAGTCCACGGTTTGGTTGCTGCAAAAAGAAACAGCTTGGCAACTAGTCGCGCGCAACTTTCCCATCACGTATGCGACGGAGAGGAGTTGGAGCACGAATCTCCAAGCTGAGGTGGAGGCCAGCGGGAGAGCCAGCTAGCTAGCGTGCGTCGCTGCCTCGCGGTCGCGGGTAAAACTTCTATGTCGGCCGGGCCGGCTCCACCGTCCCTCGCATCCATTCCCGTGGCGAAGGAGGTGCATGCGTCGCACGCGACACAGTCGTTGACACGTGTCCATGCAGGCTTACGATCTCCATGACAGTACGATGAGAGTCGATTAGTCATGCGGCAAGAAATACGACTCAGTCCCTCGGAGGTGCTCATAGGGGTAGGGTGTGCGTGCGTGCGTTCATAGGGGTGTTTGTACGTGCGTGTTTGTGAGCGTCTGCGTTATACTGTGTTCTCAAAAAAAAAAAAAAAAGAAATGCGACCGTGCCATCTTTTCCTTGCGCTACGTCACCTGCGCAGACCAAATCAGATTTGCGCGGCCGACCAAAACCACTACGCGCGCCCACGCTATTTCGGGTTGCTTCACACCCTGCTCTGTACTTGTAACCAACATCGATCGATCAAAGAAAATATCTTCTTTGTTCGTCCGAACCTCAAGATTGCGCACCTTGTACGTAGTCCATGATGGCTCGCATACATCGTACATGGTCGCACTCGCTAAGAGCATCGATCTTCAAGGGAAGACCTCATTTTTTGTCCCTCTTTTCTTTTTTATTTTCTAGCAACAGCGTTTGGAGGTCCCCAACGGCCTATCCCAGCTTGCTAGTAAAACAACTTTGATGTTGTTGTTAATGTTGTTGTAGCCCGATTTTGTCTATTTCTTGCCTATTTCTCATCAAGAAGCACATAAATAAAATAAATACAAATTAATCTATCAACACTACATATTTGATAGACATACTTCACACTGTAATTTAAATTACAAATTTAAAAAGCGGCAACTTAAAGGCATGGTTCACTCGGTCACATGGGCCTATTGGTTTCCTTTGTGGTTTCACATGTGCTGAATCAAATCAACTTGGAGTTGTTCATGAGAAGCACGGTGACGAATATCGCGGTGCGCCTGGAGGTATGCTTCAAATTTTTTGTGCTGCATGCTTGACACAATCAAAGGCCCCTGAAAGTTGCACCCTCCAAGTTGATTGCGGGCGCGTCCCTCGCGCTCATTCTCTACAATCATGATGTGCATGATCAAACAAGCAGTCACCACTTCCCACATTGTGTTCAAACTCTATATTCTTACCAGGTGCCGATGAATAGTCTAGCGAGGTTGAAGGACAGCAAATGCGTGCTCCACATCCTTCCTACAAGCTTGTTACTCTACTGCGTGACAAACTTCTTTCTTATTCTAGGGTTCACATATTACGTTCACAAACGTGGACCATACAACATAGGTACTATATGCAAGGAAGTGCCCTTTTATGTAGGTGTGGTCGTTGCTCTCAAAGTTGCACTCCAATGTCTGACTGGAGAAAACCAGAGAGCGTTGCAACATATACATAGTAACATTTTAAAACCTACTGTACATAAGAAAAGTGACAGATCTAGAAATCTTGAGATGTCACTACTTCAAGAATGACTGAGAAATCGTTACATACCCTTGCCAAGCAAAAAAAACCACTCCTCCCATTTTCAGTGCGCGCTCAATGCTTCCAAGCATCACATGAAAGCCCTTTGAATTACCGGTAGCCATGAGCGAGTTGTTTTCTCAGTATTTGGTCCTCTCAAGTAGTGCTTGCCAGACATGGCCACCACCGCTTTGTAAAACTTGTGCATTACTTCAAGACAAGTGATTTACCCATGCAAACATGTTCATCAACAGGCTCGCCGACAAATCTCATATTCAAGCACCCGAACTGCAAGCAAAGTATATTTGAATGGAAGAAAACCAAAGCGTGCCGGTGGCATGCATCTCCCTTCGTAATGAAATATCATTGTAGGCTTTCACACAAATCTGTAACAGGAGAATGAAAATCAATACCGTCGCAAACAAAAACGCGCATAGCATCTAGGTGCATGATGGAGGAGTTTTAGTCGAAGCTGCCACGCTACTTCTTCCGTCCCTATCCAGCATCCACTATCGCGGCACCCGCTAAGACGACAAGTTATGCTCTAATCGGCCTCCACGTGTCGACACCGTCCACGCGTCGGCATCCTAGGCCATTGCTATGCTCCCTCTGTCGCAACACGTGTTCGGCCTCCTCTATATATATGCGCCTGTCCGTCTCTCACTACGAATTTACTTACAGCAGCTTCTAATCCTATGCGCCCAGCAGGCCAGCACGTACTACTACTTCCTGGATCTCGCGCGCCACTTCTACGATGCAGCCGCCGCCGCGGAACCAGCCCAAACGCCGCCGGCTGCTCGCTCTCCCGGCGGTGTGCCCGTGCGAGGGCATCGCGCCGGAGCCCCTGCTCGCCTCCCTCGTCTCCCTCGCGGCCGACGTGGCCAGCCGCAGGGCCAGCGACGCCCCGGTGCTACGCCGCGCAGTCCGCCATGCGGTGCGCCTCGCGGGCCTCCTGCTCGCGTTCCTCGAGGAGGTTCGGGACGCGGACACGTCCACGCTGCCCTTCTCCGCCGTGCTCGGCCTCACGGAGCTGCACGTGTCCATGCAGAAGATGAGGTTCCTCCTCACGGACTGCGCGAGGCGGGGCGCGCGGTTGTGGGTGCTCGTCAACGCCGGACAGATAGCGTCCGAGCTCAGGCTGTGTCTCGGGTCCGTCGCCGCGGCCATGGACGTCCTGCCGAGGAGCGTCGTGGACGTGTCCGTGGAGGCAGGGGAGCTCGGGCGCTTGGTCGCAGATCAGGCGGGGCGCGCGGTGCTGCGGCCAGACGCCGGTGATAGGCTAGCCCTGCGGAGCGTACGGTCGATCATGGATCAGTTCAAGAAAGGCGTCGCGCCAGACTCCGAGGATGTGATGCGGGTGCTCCGCCGGATCGGGGTCGAGACCTGGTCCCAGTGCTCCGAGGAGGTCGCGTTCTTGGACAGCGAGCTGGCCGCACGGTCCGACGCCGGCGACGACAGCAGCAGCGAAGTCGTGCTCATCAACGGCTTAATGGCGTTCCTGGTGTACTGCCGCGTGGTGCTGTTCGATCGCATTGACTCGAAGCAGGCGGATGCGGTGCGGCCGGCGACGTGCCCGGAGTGGATCAGACCGGAGGCGCTGCAGTGCCCGATCACGCTGGAGCTCATGACCGACCCGGTGACGGTGTCCACGGGCCAGACGTACGACCGCGCGTCCATCAGCCGGTGGATGAAGGCCGGGTGCCGCACGTGCCCGGTCACCGGCGAGAGGCTCCGCAACGCCGACCTCGTCCCGAACGCCGCGCTGTGCGGGATCATCGAGGCGATGCTGCTCAGCAACGGCGTCTCGCTTCCTGAGCCGAGCTCCACCAGGCATCACCACGGCGACGTTGGCAGCTCGGCGGCGCCATTCAGCGCCGCCGCCGCTGGCGCCGCGCGGCTCGCCGTCGCTCACATCGTCGCGAAGTTCTCGACGGGGTCCACGGAGGAGCGGCGGAAGGCGACTTGCGAGGCCCGCAAGCTCTCTAAGCACAGCCTGTTCTACCGCGCGCGCTTCGTCGAGGCCAACGCCGTGCCGTGGCTGCTGTGCCTCCTGTCCATCATGGACGCGTCCGTGCAGGACAATGCCGTGGCGTCCCTCCTCAGCCTCTCCAAGCACCCCGGCGGCCGGGCGGCGCTCGTCGAGGCCGGAGGCATCGGCCTCGTGGTCGACGTCGTCAACGTCGGCGCCAAGGCCGAGACGCAGCAGAACGCCGTGGCCATACTGTTCTACCTCTCGTCCAACGCCGAGTACGCCGAGGAGATCGGCCGCTTCCCGGAGGCCATACCGACGCTCGTGCGGCTCATCCGGGAGGGCGCGCAGCGCGGCCGGAAGAACGCCATGGTCAGCCTCTACGGGCTGCTCCAGTCCCCGAGCAACCACGCGAAGGCCGTCGCCGCGGGCGCCGTGGCTGCGCTCGCGGGCCTCCTGTGCAGCGACCGCGACGGCGACCTCGCCAGCGACACCGTCTCGGTGCTGGCCAGGATCGCCGAGCAGCCGGCGGGCGCGCTGGCCGTGCTCTCGAGCCCGGGGCTAGTGGCGCGCCTCGTCGAGTTCCTCGCCGCGTCCGCGTCTCGGTCCGGGAAGGACCACTGCGTAGGGCTGCTCGTCTTGCTGTGCCGGCACGGCGGCGAAAAGGTTGTCGCGCTGCTGGGAGGGATGCGGGGGCTGATGGGGTCGCTGCACTCGCTCGTCGCCGACGGCAGCCCGACCACGAGCAAGAAGGCGCGGTCGCTGATCAACGTCATCCACCGGCATTACGAAATGAGCAGGCCGTCGTCATTGCCGGCGCCGGTGCCGGACGCCGGCCGTGAACGGATCGTTCGCGTTGTGCTATAGCGCGCGACGAGACCTCTCCTAGGTAAGCGAACTACATAGTACAGCGTGATGGATACGTGACCATTTTTTTGCCTCTATCTTAGCTCGAGTTTTAGAAGAGCTGAGACTGAATTTTGCTCCACTTTCCCCCATTCCTTTTGTTATACGCCGCTATTGCTATCCACGTGCATACACAGATTGGAGTTGCTGTTTTGTAACGCAGTTGTTGTACATATCTGTGACACATCGGCTTGTCGATCTATTCACTGTGATGATTTGAATGGGTGAAACGTGATGGGTTGATGGATGAAGATATATACTTGTGGCAAAAAAAAGAAAAGAGAGGTTTTTTTGGACATTGGAGCATAGCCTCTGCATCAATATATTATACGCTAACAGTAAAAATTTCGATCATGGATAGACAAAATTGATGCATGAATCAACCAAAGAAAGACTAGGCACATAAATATATTATATTAATGTGCCGCCATATTATACCTGAAAATAGCAGTCTTGTGTAACCATCAGCAACCAGTTGCATTCAATAACCATCTTCTCCCGCTGATCCTCTCGAAGGAGAAAGGCCCATAGCTGAATACAATGTGTAGCCCGACAAATAACCTGCAAAAAGTTAATTCCCTTCTATTCGTCAAAAATAATATTCTTTCGTCATCACCAAATAGACCAACAAACAGCGGAAACTTCAATACGAATTCTATCTTTATGTTCCTTCCGCACCCCATTTAACCAGATATATTAGTAACATTAGAAGTGGGTTGGATGTTGTGTGCAAAATAGACCATGAACCACTTATTTTAGCAAAAGGCCATGCAAAAGAACAATTGCTGGATGGTTTCACTAGAGTAAACAAACACTTTTGACATCCATTTCACTTACGCTTAGCCAAATTATCCTTAGTTAGAAGCACCTTATTATTTAGAAAGGACATAAAAAAATTTATTTTCAAGGGGATTTTCATCTTCCATAGATATTTACGGAGAAACCTAGTATGTCCATTCATGTAGTTCATATACATAGATTTAACCGTAAAAAAACTGTGGTGACCCTGCATACCACTGCATGTTGTAGTATGCCAGTCGTTGATATAACATTCACGAAGAACCATTCCGCAAAATATTGAATTTTGTTCCCTTTTCCCCCATTCCTTCCTTTTGTTATACGCCGCTATTGCTATCCACGTGCATACACAGATTGGAGTTGCTGTTTTGTAATGCAGTTGTTGTACATATCTGTGACACATCGGCTTATCTATTCACTGTGATGATTTCAATGGGTGAAATGTGATGTATGGGTTGATGGATGAAGATATAGTTGTGGCAAAAAGAAAGAAAAGAAAAGATAGGTGATGGGGTACACCACTAGAAAAGACAATACGAGCCTGAAATGTTTCTGCATAGAGATTGGCCTCGTCGGTGATGGCATCAGATTTTCTTTGCTGCGTAGCTCAAAATTTTGGTCAGAAATTGGCAAATTCTGTCCAATTGAAATTCAAAGTTTTGTTGAAAATCCATTTCTAGCGGCACCATGGCCTTCCCGAAATGGATCGACAGTCATTGTCCATTCGTGCAAGAACTGTCCATCATTAGTACGTTGAGGAGCGGTGAGTCACCCACCGTGGCGGCGCCCTGTCCTATGTGATCTGGAGGAGCTTTGTGTGTCTTCGAAATAGTTCAGCTGGTGTGAACTACACGAGTAGGGCGGGTTCATAGATTTTGGGAGCCCTAGGGTGAAACAACACCAAGGTCTCCTTGTTCACAATGGCGAAGCTTCGCTAGGGCAGGGGGGCCATGGCCCCCTACTCTAGGAAATTCGATAAAGGTATCTATGTATGCTATTCTTTAAAATATTACTTAAAGTTTAGTCATGATTGGTGTTCTGACCCCTTAATAATCTTATCAAGCTTCGTCACTTGGTCACACACAAAATTCTTAAAAAGTATTAGTATTCCGCACAAGAAGTATTAAGGTAATGTAATAACAAATGAAATAATAATTACATTTGAAAGATCCATGGTCTTGGAAATTTCGGTGAAGACATTTAATACTATTTATTTCTATTGACCGATCGAACTATGTATCATGATTCTTATTTCTAACGATAGCTACTTGTGTACACATGTATATACTTATGTATCTTTGGAATTAATCACACAAAAAAATCATGAAAGTCTATGGTGTTATGCATATTTGGGAAGGCCAAAGAGAAATCATGCTATCGGGAAAATATTAAAGAACTTAGTTTTATTATTTTTTAATTATTACATTCAGCCTCTACATAGCTAAAATGCACACAGTCATTCAAGATAGCAACGACCGAAACTTGGAACAAAACGACCACTAAAATTACTTAAAAGACCACAGGAGTCTGAAATGTTTCTGCATAGAGATTGGCCTCGTCGGTAATAGCATCAGATTTGGAATTTTGTGAATTATGTCCAATTTAAATTCAAAGTTAGTTGAAAATGTTTCATTTCTAGCTGCATCGTGGCCTCTCGGACATGAATCAACCGTCATTGCCCCTTGTGATTCGTCCAAAGCTTCTCGTGATATATGGCGTATCTTGACATTTATACAAAACTGTAAAAAAATCTTGTAAAACTACCGTTAACATTTATATGAAACCATAATAAGTCTTGTAGAACTTTTGTATGAGCCAAGTTTAAATGTTATTTGATTGGAAAACAATTGAAACAACCGAAGTTGTGTCAGATCTCTGCAGAATGTTTCTATAACAAGATTTTGTCGCAGTTTAATTTAAATCAAAATATGAAGTTATTAGTTTAACGATATGTCATATTGATATAAAAGATGCATAATTGGATGGTTCATCCATAACCCGGGCCACGGTGCCATTAGAAGAACCGCGTTGAACTTTATAATCAAAATTTTGGTCATTCTGGTTGGGATCGCCTTATTATGTTTTTGAAACCATAATAAAATCTTGAAAAACTTTTTTATGAACTATAGTTGATTGGCAAACAATTGAAACAATTAGAATTGTGTGAGATCTATAAAGATGTTTCTAAAATAGCAACAATTTGTTACGAATTAATTTAAGTCAAATATGGATTATTTATTTTTGCCAAAAGTCCATCGATCTTTTCATAATAATCTTCAATAGCAGCATCAGAAAACCTAAAATTAATAAAAATTAAGAAAAGGTTTTTGGACCACCTAGCGAAAACAAATATCACTCGAACGAGCCAAATGCGCACCGCCATTCTTGTCCCTCCCTTGTTGGAACTGAGCAAAGCTTATCCTAGTAGAGCTTGTTGTAGTAGACAGACTGAAAATTCTCGTACTAATGCCTAAAAGGACCAACACAAGAGAGAAAACCGTTGTTCCGATAAAGAGAAGAGTAGATCAGAAGAAACACATACCAAATCCGACGAGATCTGCCATAGACAAACCTCCACGCGCTGTCCGACGAAGCTTAGAGGCATCACCGAAACGGAGGCTAGACATTCCATCTTCATAAAGTCGAGTAGAACACAAACATTAAACAGACTCTGAAGATAACAAAAAAAAAGCCTTCCCATCGATAAGAACCGAGATCCACCACGGCTCAATGGTTCTAAATCATCATGGGGCAAGGAAAAACGCATCTGCACTAACTGGAGCCAGGGAAACCCTAATACCTATGTGTCTTGCAGTACACGAAAGCACTTTGTTATATTCCATTTGACTTTCTTATTTTATGTTTTACTTGCAAAAAATATGGCTGTGGGGCTTTCGTGTATATTAAACAGGCAAAATATGACATGTTTTTTTTGAAGTAAACACATATATATTAAGCCAGCAAGTCGCCTTATTAAAAATCTTTCCGTCTCCTTAGGTACCCTGTAAGGAAAAGAGTGCATCTAAAACTTGCTGCTGACAATCATTGTATGGTTACATCTTTAGAAGCCTATCAAGGAGGAAGCTAGGGGATCATCGTCCCAGGTACAAGAGATCTTATTGGAATAACTATATTTAGCTAACTCATGGGTGTAGATTCAAATAAGAGTTAGCTAAGTATAGTTATTTGTAACTTTGTCTATAGAATCAAGGAGGAAGCTAGAGCAGAACTTGAAGGAGATATCACAAATATTTGTAACTTTGTCTATAGAATCCGCATAGATTGCCGTTTATTCACCTTTGTTCTCCGGTGAAAGCTTCAATTGTATCACTTGAGTCCGATTCCGCAATTATCCGGTTACATCCTATTCTCTCAACCAATGCTAGTCCTTCTTTCATAGCGTGTGCTTCCGACATTGCCATTGAGGAAACATGTGGGAGAATGATGACCCACAAGTATAGGGGATCGCAACAGTCTTCGAGGGAAGTAAAACCCAATTTATTGATTCGACACAAGGGGAGACAAAGAACACTTGGAAGCCTTAACAGCGGAGTTGTCAATTCAGCTGCACCTGGAAACAGACTTGCTCGCAAGAGTTTATCAAGTAGTAACAGTTTTATAGCAGTAGCAGTAGTGAAATAACAGCAACAGAGTAACAGAGACAGCAGTAGTGATTATAGTAAACAGCAGGATTAAAATACTGTAGGCACGGGGACGGATGAACGTGCGTTGCATGGATGAGAGAAACTCATGTAACAATCATAGCAGGGTATTTGCAGATAATAATAAAACGGTGTCCAAGTACAAAGCAATCAATAGACATGTGTTCCATATATAGTCGTGCGTGCTCGCAATGAGAAACTTGCACAACATCTTTTGTCCTACCAGCCGGTGGCAGCCGGGCCTCAAGGGAAACTACTGGATATTAAGGTACTCCTTTTAATAGAGTACCGGAGCAAAGCATTAACACTCCGTGAACACATGTGATCCTCACATCGCTACCATCCCCTCCGGTTGTCCCAATTCCTGTCACTTCGGGGCCATTGGTTCCGGACAGCGACATGTGTATACAACTTGCAGGTAAGATCAATAAACAATGAATATCATGATGAAACAATAACATGTTCAGATCTGAGATCATGGCACTCGGGCCCTAGTGACAAGCATTAAGCATAACAAGTTGCAACAATATCATCAAAGTACCAATTACGGACACTAGGCACTATGCCCTAACAATCTTATGCTATTACATGACCAATCTCATCCAATCCCTACCATCCCCTTCGGCCTACAGCGGGGGAATTACTCACACATGGATGGGGGAAACATGGCTGGTTGATGTAGAGGCGTTGGCGGTGATGGCGGCGATGATCTCCTCCAATTCCCCGTCCCGGCGTGAGTGCCAGAACGGAGACTTCTGGCTCCCGCGACGGAGTTTCGCGATGTGGCGGCGTTCTGGAGGGTTTCTGGCGACTTCGACTTCTCCCTGTGCGTTTTTAGGCCGAGGCCGATAAATAGTCCGAAGGAGGGCGTCGGAGGCCGGCCGAGGGGGCCACACCACATGGCCGCGCGGGCCCCCCCTGGGCCGCGCCGCCTTATGGTGTGGGGCCCTCGGGCCTCCACCTGGGTTGTCCTTCTGGCTCCGTCAGTATTCTTGGAAAATAGGGCCTTCTGCATAAATTCCGAGGATTTTCCCGAAAGTTGGATTTCTGCACAAAAACGAGACACCGGAGCGGCTTCTGCTGAAAACAGCGTTAGTCCGTGTTAGTTGCATCCAAAATACACAAATTAGAGGCAAAACAATAGCAAAAGTGTTCGGGAAAGTAGATACGTTTTGGACGTATCAACTCCCCCAAGCTTAGCTTATTGCTTGTCCTCAAGCAATTCGATTAACAACTGAGCGATAAAAGAACTTTCACGAACACATTCGCTCATATGATGTATATATTCTCATGCTATGGCTAATACTTAAGCAGTTCATAATGAGATACGTGCAAATAAGATCATCTAACAGCTATGTCAATCATGGAGAGGTACCAACAATTAATAATAAGCATCATGAATCATGTATATAAGCAGGATTGCAATGTTCATAAGAGAGTATGATAAAGTGGTATCTCGCTTGCCTCGTATTTGATTGGCAAAACATAAATGCCCGAGCACCTCCGGAGTTCAGAGAAAGACTAGAAGTAGTGATTGTCAAAGATAAAAGCATCGAAGTTATACCACAATCAATCATATTTTGAGACAAGCATATTATACTAAGAATGACAGTTGTGCTCTCAAGATAGTGCTCAAAGAAATAATGGAGACACAACATAAAAGTAAAAGATTGACCCTTCGCAGAGGGAAGCAGGGATTAACATGCGCTAGAGCTTTTCATTTTTATAAAGACAGGAGTAAATTATTTTGAGAGGTGTTTGTTGTTGTCAACGAATGGTAATGGGTACACTAACTACCTCGCCAACCGGACTCTCAAGAGCAGCTCCCATGAATTATTTGCATGTTTATGTGGCACTCCTTCCAACCTTTCTTACACAAACCATGGCTAACCGAATCCTCGGGTGCCTGCCAACAATTTCATACCATGAAGGAGTGCCCTTTTATTTTAGTTTTATTATGATGATGACACTCCCCCCAACCTTTGCTTACACAAGCCATGGCTAACCGAATCCTTCGGGTGTCTTCCAACAATCACATACCATGGAGGAGTGTCTATTTAAGTTAATTAATTTGGGACTGGGAATCCCATTGCCAGCTCTTTTTGCAAAGTTATTGGATAAGCGGATGTGCCACTAGTCCATATGAGAGTCCGTCAAAAGTAAATGACAAGGTTGAAAGCTAAACACCACATACTTCCTCATGAGCTATGAAACATAAACACAAATTGAGAAGCATTTTGAAGGTTTTTAAAGGTAGCATATGAGAATTTACTTGGAATGGTTTGAAATGCCATGCATAGGTATCTATGGTGGACACTTTTGGAACAACTTGGTTTTCAGGTGTTTGGAAGCACGAGCAGCGTTCCCGCTCAGTACAAGTGAAGGCTAGCAATAGACTAGGGAGCGACAAATCAAGAGAGCAAGAATCGTCACAATCATGCTTGCGGCAAAATAAATTAACTGAGGCATAAAAGTGATACAAGAACTCTGAAGCAATATAAATCATCAAGGCTTAATTGACTTTTTGTTCAGTCATATGCATGCGTGAGCATGTGCCAAGTCGATATAAATGAATTATTCAGAGGAGGATACCACAATGCCATACTTACTTATGAATAAAAAAATGCAAGCAAACATCCATGACATGCTACTCATATTAATAGATTGGAGCTAAACATGAGAGATCATAAACTACTAGACTTTCTCAAATAACATATACCTCACATGAACTAACTAAGCATGCTCACATGGATGAGTATATGTACAAAAATGAAAACAAATAGAGTTCATACCAGCCTCTCACCGCAATCAGATTGTCGTAGATCGTCATTATTGCCTTTCACTTGTGACCTTGGACAATATGAAATGAAAACCACGCTCCAGCCACCGAAGACCATTGAACTCATAATGAACTTTACAAACCAAAGAAGAACAGCAAATATTTTTGGTGTTTTCGAATTTGAGAACAAGAACAAAAGGAAACAAGCAAACAAAGCAAAATCTTTTTGGGTTTTCTTATAGCAAACTAGCAATAGCAAATAAAGCGAAACAAATGCAAGAAACCAAAGCAAACAAATTATGAAGAGAAACAACAGAAATATTTTTGGTCTTTTTGTGTTTTGGAAAGGAAACAAAGCAAAAACAAGAAAATGAAAACTAAAAGAAACACGAGAAAGCGAGATGGCGGAAATCTGCCAAAACCTGACAAGCATACAGAAATCGGTTTTTACAAAAATTTACGTTGCTCAGCTCGAAAAGTGTTCAACTAATGAAAGTTAGATAACAACCTGGGGAACCTGCAAAAAAATTGGCAGCTCAAAATAACGTTCACGGCTGTGCGCACGAATTTTTCTAGTAACAGCTCAGAATCTGTTTTCAGGCAGCACTTCCCCAAATATCATCTCCCTCTCATTAGAAAACCACTCAAAGAGACTAAACAAGTATGTGCAAGTATCCAGCAATCATAATATGCAAAGAATGAGTGATGCCGGTATACCTCCCCCAAGCTTAGGCTTTTGGCCTAAGTGGAGTTCAACCCCAACGAGGATCGTTGTTCCTCGCCGGTGGATAATTCATGGCGTAGTCATAGTAAAGTTCCTGTGCAGAAGAAAAGCGTGGAGGCTCCACATGTCCAACATGTTGATGCGAGGAACTTGCTGCATCGGATGATGAGTCGAGGTGCTCCTCGACCTCCGTGTCGTCTCTTGCATGATGGCCTCCTCCCTCTATGTGTGCATCCAGTGCACCTTCTGTGACCGACCAATCTCCCCTGGAATCAAGGTTAGACAGAACAGGCGCAGGCAATCTTACTAGTTTCTCAGTTTTCTTAGTTATTCTCCAGACTTTCTTATAAAATGTCATCTTGTAAAACAGGTTACCCAAGTTGGAGGAATCAGAAACGAATTCATGTTTAATCATAGAAGCTATGTCAAGTTTTTCTATGGAGAATGGAATATCAAAATGATGAGGTTCTACATTATGAAAAGCTAGTAAACGAGAGGCGATGAGACCTCCACAAATTCCACCTTTCTCACGGTTAGTAGCGAGTCTATAAGATATCAATGCCCCCAAATTATAAGTCCTACTACCTTGCAGTGCCGCAGCTAGAAAAGCTAAATCCGGGATAGAAAGTTTACCACCAATCTTTCTAGCAAGAACGCATTTAGTAATGAAATAGGCAAAGTAGCGGATAGCCGGGAGCTGAATGCTAGTGATTTTACCAATATCCTCTGAGGAACTCCTTCCATAGCAAATCATCTTGAAGAGGCTTAAGAGTTCTTGCGGCGATCCCCTTATCTTCTCTCATGATCCCCATTGCGGTACTCTAATTGCTGCACAAAAATCACTGAATGGCAAGTTGACAGCTTTATTGTAAATTTTATACTGAACCGTGGGGTTAGATCGCGACCAATTGAACTTAAAGTCCTGCACAAAAGACATAGTTAATTTTGCATATTGTCTTGGCTCTCCTTCAACAAAATCACTCAGCCCTGCACGAGAGATTAGAGTTTGAACATCTTGTAAAATCCCCGCACTTCTCATAAAGTCCACGCATGGGTAGTAAGAGGGGTATACTCCCTCTTCACGATTCACTCTCATAACTTGTTGGACCTCCAATTCTTGTTGGTTAAGTTGATATCTACTCCACTCCATTTTCTGAAATTTTCAACAAACAATATAAAATTTGATTTGGTGACATATAATTGAGGGAAACTACTATAGGAACTTGCTAGAGTGCTAATCATGCATCAAAACTAGTTTCTACCACTTAGAACAAGCATGCAAGCTCACTAAACATGTTACCTACAGCAGCAAAATATTCAAGATATACTCAACCAAACAAAATTCTACTTGGATAGGCGGAGGAGTCACATACCGGAGAGCAAATGTGCCAAATTTCAGACAGAAATCTGGGCTGAGCAAAGAGATTGAAAAATCCTGAGCTCTTGAGCAAAAATGCGAGTGAGAGGAAGCTGGTTCGAGTTTTTCTGGGAGAGAGAAGATGCTGGGAGAAAGAGATGAAGTAGTGGGGCAAGGAGGGGCCCACACCACAGGATGGCGCGCCCCTCCTTGGCCGCGCTGGCCTGTGGTGTGGCACCCTGGGGTGCCCCACAGGTCATCCTCTGGTGCTCCCAGGTGCCTCTTCGAAAAATAGGACCAACGGTATAATTTTTGTGAATTTTTGAAAACTTTGAAAAATGCACATTTACGGGTATTTAGTTTATTATTACGGCCGGGGAAATTTTTTGAAATCTCTAATTAACTAAGGAACTTTGCAAATTAAAAGTGCTACGGCAACTAGAGCAAGTGGAGGAAGAAAGAGATGTTGTTTACCTCCTCTATGCATATAAAAAGTATTCGTTAACAAGGTTGATCAAGTCTTGCCACCAAATAAATTTTACATAGCATAAGAAGAAATAAACCTCAAATCAATCATGTTACCTTGAATTGTATTGATATGGATCCAATCACGAGAGTTTGATATTCTTCTTTAGGCTCATATATAGGACAATCAATAGTTCCCACTTTGATAGTTCTCACATTAAAAATAGTATTGACTCCACATACTTTATCAATCTTCTTGGGGAAATAGACGGTATGCTCTTTATCATCAACATTGAAAGTAACCTTTCCTTTATTGCAATCAATAACAGCCTCTGCGGTGTTAAGAAAGGGTCTCCCAAGAATAATAGACATATTATCATCTTCGAGCATTTCCAACACAACAAAATCGGTTAATATCAAGCGGTTAGTAGTAACTTGAACAGGAACATCCTCGCATATACCAACAGGAATAGCGGTAGATTTATCGACCATTTGCAAAGATATATCAGTAGGTATCAACTTATCTAAGTAAAGTCTCTTATAAAGAGAAAAAGGCATAACACTAACACCGGCTCCCAAGTCACATAGAGCGAGTTTTAACATAATTATTCTTAATAGAACAAGGAATAGTAGGTATACCGGGTCGCCCAACTTCTTTGGCACTTTGCCATTGAAAGAGTAATTAGCAAGCATAGTGGAAATTTCCTCATTGGGGATTTTCCTTTTGTTAGTAACAATATCTTTCATATACTTTGAATAAGGAGGCAATTTAATAGCATCGATCAAAGGGATTTGCAAGAATAAAGGTTTCATCCAATCACAAAATTTATTATAGTGTTCTTCTTCCTTTGATTTTAGTTTCTTAGCAGGAAAAGGCATTTGCTTTTGAACCCAAGGTTCTCTTTCATTACCATGTTTCTCAGCAATAAAATCTTCTTTAGTGTACTTTTTATTTTTAGCATGCTTTTCAGGTTCATCTTCTACCTCTTCTTTATCAGGAGTATCATTCTTATCATTATCATTACCATTATCATGTTCATTTCCACTTTCAGTTTCAACATCGGAAATAGAAATACTATTAGGATCATTAGCAGGTTCAGAGGATTCTACAACATTCTTATGTTTCTTTTTCTTTTTCTTAGATGGAGCACTAGTTTTAGTTCGTTGAGAATCTTGTTCAACTCTTTTGGGATGTCCCTCGGGATATAAAGGATCCCGAGTAGAAACACCGCCTCTAGTTGTTACTTCATAAGCATGTTTTTCTTTAGAATTATTTCCCAACAAGTCATTTTGCACTTTAGTGAGTTGATCAATTTGAGTTTGAACCATATGAAAATGTTTAACAAGCATCTTAACATCATTGGAGGTTCTCTCTACAATATCATGCAATTCACTAATAGCTCGAGAATTTTCCATTAAATGATTCTCTACTCTCATATTAAAATTTTCTTGCTTAACAATGTAATTATCAAACTCATCTAAGCATTGTGCAGGAGGTTTCGAATACGGAATATCTTCCCTAGTAAAACGTTGAAGGGAGTTTACCTCAATCATGGATGAAGGGGGAATTATCTCACATATATCTTCTATGGGAGGAAGATTCTTCACATCTTCAGATTTAATACTTTTCTCCTTGAGAGACTTCTTGGCTTCCCTCATATCTTCATCATTTAATTTAATCATACCCCTCTTCTTTAATATTGGCGTTGGAGTTGGTTCAGGCGTAGTCCAATCATCATGATTCCGGCCTATTTTAGCCAATAATTCTTCAGCGTCGTCTGGAGTTCTTTTCCTGAAAACACAACCAGCACAACTATCCAGGTATGTCCTAGACTCAATGGTTAGTCCACTATAAAATATATCAAGTAAATCATGCTTTTCCAAATCATGGTCGAGCCGAGCTCTAATAAGAGAGCAAAATCTCGCCCAAGCCTCGAGCAATTTCTCTCCATCTCCTCGGTCAAAATTATAGATTCTCTGCAAAGCAATATGTTGAGCACTAGCAAGAAAGTATTTACGGAAGAAAACATCAAGCAATTCTTTTGGAATTTTAATAGAATTAGGTGGCAAACTATTATACCAAGTTTTAGCGTCATCCTTTAATGAGAATGGAAAGATTTTAGCAATAAAGTAAGTACGCATCTTGACATCATCAGAAAACAAGCTACTTAGAGTAGATAACTCAATCATGTGTTCAACGAGCACTTTCTTTTTCAGTACCACAAAAGGGTGTTTTCTCAACAATAGCTATATGAGATAGATCAAGAGAAAAATCATAATTTTTATCCTTAATGTTTATAGGAGATGTGGCAAATTTAGGATCGGGAGACGAGTTTATATCTAACGAACATGTTCTGCAAGCAACTTTTTAATTTTTCTTGCATCAGTAGTAGCATTGCATTTTTCAATAAAATCATCATTAAGCTCCACATAATCTTCATCGGGATCATCACTAGAATAATCAAGTTCGGGTGAATTAACGGATGTAGTAGCATTAGGAGTTTCAGTATTTTCAATTTGTCTAGACCTAGCAATCGTAGCATCTAGAAAAGATCCCAATGAACCACTATCATCAAGCACGAAGCACAAATATTATCAATATTATGAGAGTTTTCAGATTCAGCAGAAGTACCCGCATGTGAAGCATGTGGCGGTGAAACAAGTTTATCAATCACGGATGGTGAATCAAGAGCAACGAGAGGTACTCGAGTTGTACCTTTTCTTGTAGTGGATGGTAATATGGCGACCTTAGTATCGCGAGGTTTACCCATGATGGAGAATTTGCAGCGAACAATATCAATCCAAGTGAACTTCCAAATAAAGCTATGCTCCCCGGCAACGGCGCCGGAAAATAGTCTTGATGACCCACAAGTATAGGGGATCGCAACGAGTCTTCGAGGGAAGTAAAACCCAATTTATTGATTCGACACAAGGGGAGACAAAGAACACTTGGAAGCCTTAACAAGCGGAGTTGTCAATTCAGCTGCACCTGGAAACGAGACTTGCTCACAAGAGTTTATCGGTAGTAACGAGTTTTATAGCGATAGCAGTGAGTGAAATAACGACAACGGAGTAACGAGAGACAGCGAGTAGTGATTATAGTAAACAAGCAGGATTAAAATACCGTAGGCACGGGGACGGATGAACGGGCGTTGCATGGATGAGAGAAACTCATGTAACAATCATAGCAGGGCATTTGCGGATAATAATAAAACGGTGTCCAAGTACAAAGCAATCAATAGGCATGTGTTCCATATATAGTCGTGCGTGCTCGCAATGAGAAACTTGCACAACATCTTTTGTCCTACCAGCCGGTGGCAGCCGGGCCTCAAGGGAAACTACTCGGATATTAAGGTACTCCTTTTAATAGAGTACCGGAGCAAAGCATTAACACTCCGTGAACACATGTGATCCTCACATCGCTACCATCCCCTCCGGTTGTCCCAATTCCTGTCACTTCGGGGCCATTGGTTCCGGACAGACGACATGTGTATACAACTTGCAGGTAAGATCAATAAACAATGAATATCATGATGAAACAATAACATGTTCAGATCTGAGATCATGGCACTCGGGCCCTAGTGACAAGCATTAAGCATAACAAGTTGCAACAATATCATCAAAGTACCAATTACGGACACTAGGCACTATGCCCTAACAATCTTATGCTATTACATGACCAATCTCATCCAATCCCTACCATCCCCTTCGGCCTACGAGCGGGGGAATTACTCACACATGGATGGGGGAAACATGGCTGGTTGATGTAGAGGCGTTGGCGGTGATGGCGGCGATGATCTCCTCCAATTCCCGTCCCGCGGAGTGCCGAACCGGAGACTTCCGGCTCCCGCGACGGAGTTTCGCGATGTGGCGGCGTTCTGGAGGGTTTCTGGCGACGTCGACTTCTCCCTGTGCGTTTTTAGGTCGAGGCCGATAAATAGTCCGAAGGAGGGTGTCGGAGGCCGGCCGAGGGGGCCACACCACATGGCCACGCGGGCCCCCCCTGGGCCGCGCCGCCTTATGGTGTGGGGCCCTCGGGCCTCCACCTGAGTTGTCCTTCTGGGTCCGTCAGTATTCTTGGAAAATAGGGCCTTCTGCATAAATTCCGAGGATTTTCCCGAAAGTTGGATTTCTGCACAAAAACGAGACACCAGAGCAGTTCTGCTGAAAACAGCGTTAGTCCGTGTTAGTTGCATCCAAAATACACAAATTAGAGGCAAAATAATAGCAAAAGTGTTCAGGAAAGTAGATACGTTTTGGACGTATCAGAGAAGCACACAACATGATGCAACCAGGCGACCCACAAAGTCTCTAAGCACAGCTCCAGCCGAGCCAGCACCATCATCCACTTAAAATGAAGCGTCCACGTTTAACTTAGGAACATGAGGTTCCGGCCTAGTCCAGCGTTCATCCTGTAAGTCGCGGGTTTATTTTTGTTTCCTTGCATTGGCCGCAATAGTCAGAATAGACAACTTGCATTTGTAAATAGGTGGTACATCTTCATTGTGTGTTCTCCTCCTTCTGATCTACCATAGATACCATGTAGCCACCACAATTGTTTCCTTCAGCTTTACTACTTGGAGGCTGGGTACGCATTATCAGGGAGACGCAAAAGATGTTCGAGAACATCAGAACCATCCCTGTCGACCCCTTGTGCTTCCTCCATGACTTGACACAGCCCGAGTTGTCTCCATATTTCATGTGACGTTTCACAAGTGAATAAGAGGTGGTGAATATCTTCTGCTCCAATGTGACATACTGAGCATTCTCCACTTGTTCCAACATGTCTATTTGCTAAGATACTTTTTAATGGAAGAATCCCATGGAGTTCTCTCCAAATAATTTTTTTGACTTTACCTAGGATGTCCAACTTCCAGAGAATTCGACGGACCGGGTTCAATGCTGATGCCCCTGGCAATGCTAATCATGCAGCATTGTGGCCAAATTGATGGTGCCACTGTCTGTGATAAGCCGACCGTACAGTGAAACATCTGTGCTTAGTACGAGATGAAATCATTGAAACCATTTGTTTATTCAAAGGAATTTGGCAAATTTAGTTTGCATCCACAACATTGAATATTGAGTTGATCAATTCAGTATCAGAAGTGTGTTACCCCGTTGTGGTGTCACCTTCATATTTGGATTGGAGGATATCCAGGGATCACTCCAGATTTTTATATCTTCTCCATTCTCAACCCTCCAAATAAATCGTCTCTTAAAAGTGGCTAAGCCAGCTAATATATTTTGCCAAGTAAAAGATGATCCTGCATTTGGTCTTGCATGTAGAATATTGCCTTGTGGATAGTACTTTGCTTGTAGAACTCTCGCACATACCGAATTCGACTCATCAATTAATCTCCATACCTGTTTGGCCAACATAGCTAGATTAAAGCTCTGGAAATCTCGAAATCCCATACCCCCTTCATTCTTTGGGTAGCATAGTTTCCACCATGCAAACAAATGCATTTTGTTGCTGTTCTCATTATCTCCCCACCAGAACTTAGCTATTGCATCCATCATGCTCTTACATACCCCTTTCGGAATCAGAAAAAACTGATATTGCATATACTGGTATAGCTTGAGCAATGGCTTTCAATAAAATTTCTTTTCCTTTAATCGATAGTTGTTTTTCCTTCCAACCATTTATTCTTTCGATAATCCTTTCCACAAAGTGCTTGAAGCAATCACTTCTATCCGCTCCCACCAAGGTAGGGAGGCCTAGATACTTGTCTGAAAGGGCTTCTGTGGCTATATGCATCACTTCACAAATTTCAGATCTCAACAAAACATTTGTGTTAGGAGAGAAGAAAATGCTAGACTTTGCCAAACTCACCATCTGTCCCGGGTTAACACAGTAGGTATCTGATGGCGTGTATTTCACACGTTCGTTGGGCAACCCCAAGAGGAAGGTATGATGCGCACAGCAGCAAGTTTTCCCTCAGAAAGAAACCAAGGTTTATCGAACCAGGAGGAGCCAAGAAGCACGTTGAAGGTTGATGGCGGCGGGATGTAGTGCGGCGCAACACCGGGGATTCCGGCGCCAACGTGGAACCTGCACAACACAACCAAAGTACTTTGCCCCAACGAAACGAGTGAGGTTGTCAATCTCACCGGCTTGCTCGTAACAAAGGATTAACCGTATTGTGTGGAAGATGATTGTTTGCGAGAAAACGAGTAGAACAAGTATTGCAAGTAGATTGTATTTCAGTAAAGAGAATTGGACCGGGGTCCACAGCTCACTAGAGGTGTCTCTCCCATAAGACGAACAGCATGTTGGGTGAACAAATTACAGTTGGGCAATTGACAAATAAAGAGAGCATGACAATGCACATACATATCATGATGAGTATAGTGAGATTTAATTGGGCATTACGACAAAGTACATAGACCGCCATCCGACTGCATCTATGCCTAAAAAGTCCACCTTCAGGTTATCATCCGAACCCCTCCAGGTATTAAGTTGCTAACAACGGACAATTGCATTAAGTATTGCGCGTAATGTAACTAGTGACTACATCCTTGAACATAGCACTAATGTTTTATCCCTAGTGGCAACAGCACATCCATAACCTTAGTGGTTCTTGTCACTCCTCCAGATTCACGGAGGCATGAACCCACTATCGAGCATAAATACTCCCTCTTGGAGTTACTAGCATCAACTTGGCCAAAGCATCTACTAATAACGGAGAGCATGCAAGATCATAAACAACACATAGACATAGTCTTGATAATCAACATAACAAGTATTCTCTATTCATCGGATGACAAGGGATTAACTTATCAATGCCTATGGATTGTAGGCTAGGGTTTAGTTAGAAGTAGAGGGCAAGTAGATCTCGAAGGTTTCAGCCGAAAAGTACTCGACGAATATGAAAACTAGGGTTCGCAAACAATGATTCGATGATCTTCTCGTCCCTCGACCCCCCTTTATATAGGTGGAGCCGAGGGATTCGTGCTATACAAGGATTACGAGTCCGGGACGGTTTCTAACTCATCCCGCCGGATTACAAATAACACTTCCTATTACAACTCTATCTTTTCCTTAAATACATCTTGGGCTCTCGAGTCTTCTTATTCTTCGGGTAGTGGGCCTTCAATAAACCCCGGGTACTATATTCGGCGAGGCTCATTTGGGATGCCTATGTCGAGTAGCCCCGAGATTTTGCTTGAATCATAGAGTCGTGGAAAATCTCTACTCGTTTATTTTTACTCGAAAGCTCAAACTTTCATACTTCTTCTCATAAAATTCTATATTGTACAGGGATATTGGTAGTTGGGGCTAGTTCATCCGACGGATCGTGTACTAGTTAACCGCTCTAGTGGCAATCCGCAAAAACCTACTTCAAAATCACGTCCCCGGACATGATTTCGGGATACTGGTGTAAACTTCGACGAGTGCCGCTTAAGGTCTTACCATTCCGTCGAGTCCCGGTCAAATTTATTGAGTACCTAACGCGTCCGTTAGGATTTTTCTTCGTATCCGTTGATACGGATAAAAGTAGCAGAAGCGCAGTCTTTGGCGATGCCACGCCCAGCGAGAATAGATCCGGGGTCTTACCTTCGCAAATTTGCGGCATTCGGAAATTGATCGCAACTTTGGCGTTCGAGAATATATTGTCGAGTGCTTTTCCGGCTGTTGGAATGGCACATTTTATTGAGTCAAATATGACTTATATTGCTCTCCCGATGGGAGTATATGTAGAGTTAATTATAACTCGAAATATACTCTCTTGCTCGTTCTATTTTTCCTTTATTAGTTTCATCGGGCACGCGAACGGCGTTCCCGATGGGAGTAGCTCCCGAGGCTACAGCCAAGAACTTGTGCTTGGTTGTAGGCTCAACATTTTAGTCCACCTTGTCACTATTTTGCCATTATCTCTCAATATGATCTCATTTCTCTTTTTTTTTTTTTTTTTTTTTTATCTCTCGGGTGCGCGAACAGCGCTCCCGATGGGAGTAGCCCCCGAGGCTACAGCCAAGAACTTGCGCTTGACTGTAGGCTCAACATTTCTATATTGTCATACTCGAGATTTTACTATCTTGTCAAAGTAGCCCCCGAGCATTTGGGCAAAAACTTGTTTCTGACCAAAGGTTCCCGATGCATTCAAATAACTTATCCTGTCGCCATTCTCCTTTTTCTTGTCGACATATTTTCCCTTGTCAAATTTTCTTCAACTCTATCAATGGTCGAAATTTTTCTGCTTTGTGGGTCCATCGTTCCCACCATGTTGACACGTCGTGCAAGTGGGGGACACACGTCCTCCGCTTTTTCTGGCGCACGTACGATAACGCCTATCTCAGTAAAAATACTTTTTTGCCCTTGAATCTAGAAGATCCATTCTCACCACACGATTTTCTCATCCAACGGTACACTGCGACCCCTAATTCTTATATAAACCTATCTTCAACCTCCGTTCATCCCCTTGCTTGCGCCGCTCACCTGTGTCTCTTCGCAAATCTTCCCCTGCGCCCAATTCTCGCCGATTTCCCGCACTCGCATACATTGCTCAATCCGCTGCCGTGGATGCCACCGCGTGCGCGTTTGACTCGCCACAGCACTCCACAGTCCAAGATGGCCGCCGAAGATCTTGAGTGGGAGAGATCCAAAATCTCCAATCAAGACGTCAATATGCTGAAAAGGCTCGGCCTGATGAAGAAGGAAGACGCCATCCGCTTTCCCAGTGAAGAAAGCTATCCCAAACCTCTAATGGAGTATCGGGTTAGTTTTGTTGATCATCTTATCCGCGGCCTCTCTACCCCAATCCATGATTTCCTCCGCGGTCTTCTCTTTGTCTATGGGATTCAGCTGCACCAGCTGACCCCCAATTCCATTCTTCACATTTCTATTTTTATCACACTTTGCGAATGCTTTCTTGGAGTTGCTCCCAATTGGGCTCTCTGGAAACGCATTTTCTGCCTTCGCCGTAATGGCGCTCACAACGCCACCTACAACATAGGTGGCGTAGTTATCCGTGTCCGCCCCGATGTCGATTATTTCGACGTCAAATTTCCCGCCTCCGTCCAAGGATGGCGCAAGAGGTGGCTCTACATACACGAAGAAAGCGCCAATTCCGTGGAACACAACATAGTTCCCTTTGACGGAAACGCGAAGATTCAACGCCGCCACTCCTGGGACGCCGAAGCTTCCGAAGAAGAGAGAAAGGCGAAGAAGCTCTTATGACTCGTATTCATCAGCTCCAAAATACTCGAGGCAAAGAGTTGTCTGGTGTCCAAATCACAGCCTATTTTCTTAGGATTAGAGTGCAGCCTCTTCAGGCTCGCAAAAATCCCCTTTGGACGTATTCTGGTGCCAATGACGCCAACAGGCTCTCCAATGATCTTTCTGTGAAGGACTTGGAGAAGCTTATTCGAAGAATTACCTCGCTGAGTAAGAGGGATCCTATTCCTTCCTCTTGTCGCGTGGAACCCTACAGACTCCACTAATCCTCTCCCCAAGGTATTTTGCCTTCTCGAATTTTTATCTTTGTTCCGAATTGTTCCTGCATTTCATTGTATTAATGTCTCGCTATTTTTCCCTTTGTCGCTATTTTTTTATAGGATCACCCTACTATGGCTTCCCTTCCTCCTCTTCCTGAGGATGGAGAAGTCGAAGAAATGGGTATAGTTGCCGAAGATGTTCAAGGCTCTTCTGTTCCTGAAAGTGAAGTTGCGGGTTCTCACAAATATGCGGCTTCTCATGAGAAAGAAGCTGAGTCTGAGGCCAGTGAATCGACTGAATCCCTTCCTCCTGCTGTTTCTCCAAAGAACAAAAGGAAAAGGACTGAGGCCGAGGATTCTGGTATTTCTAAGGCTGAAGAAGTTGTTCCCTCTCATCCGAAGGCAGCTTATGATCCTTATGTTGAGTCCCTCATCAGCTCGTAAGTCAACTTTATCTCTCCTCCCCTTTTTTATGTGCTCGAAAGATTTAACTTGTCTTGCTTTTTGTACTGTCGATTTTTGCTCACTAGTGATGAGGAAGAAGAAGTACCAGTTACTGACGTAGCTCCTCGGACCAGCACGTCACGTACTGTGCTTGTTTCAGACACGTTAGTTGAAGGAGATGAAACATCGCCTCCCCAGCAAAACGTCGTCACCACTACTCCACCATCGAGCCCCCTTGTCCCTTCGCCAAAAAGGGCAAGGGTTGAAATGATCGTTGAGCCTCCTCCTCAACCGAGCAGCTATTCGTCGCAGCTCTTGGATGACGTAAGTTTATCGAGATCCATCTTTCCTCTTTTTTGCTTTTATGGAACCTTACTTTTTGTAATGCCGAAGTTTTTCCCCTTCTTTTCTTCTTCTTTGACAGCCTATGATCAAGGATCTTATCCGCATCGGGTCCCAATTTATTGGGTACCGCGAGTATGCCAGCAGAGCCGAAGGTAACGACTTTTATACTCGCTTTTTTTTTTTCCTGGTTTTTTACTTATGCTGCCTGTCGCTATTTTTGATCTTTCTTTTCCACATCTCAACAGAAAAACTTGCGGAGGCTAACCAACGTGCCGAGACACTTGCTCGAAAACTCGAGCAAAGTAATACGGCTCGTAAGAAGGCTGAGCTTGCCGCTAGCGAAGCTAGAGCTGAAGCTGATGATGCTAAAGCAAAGGCCGCTAGTGTCGAAGAATTGCAGCAAAGGCTCAAAGATGCTGAATCTGCCTTACACGAGCGTAAAACTGCACAGGCTGCACGTGAGCAAGGGGTCATCAAGCGTTTGAAGTCGCAATGTCGACGTACGCTGAGTAATATCCTCAATTTCTTCTATTTTGTTGCATTTTCTGTGTCTTGGTTTTCGACTAATATGTTGTCTCGTGTGTCAGCCCAAACAGGCCAAGATTATGATCTGGAGAATCCCGTCAATGACCCTCTCCTTGACGCACTTTCTCTTTGGAGCTCCATGGACGCGAAATTCGTGAAGGCGTGGCCAATGCTAGTGGGGCTTTGTCGGCGTTGTTCCCCTACTTCTTCCCGAAGAAAGAGGAACCTTCGACTTTCCTTGACCTTGCCAAGCTTTTCAATACATCAGAAGATCTTGGGCTGAAGATGCGCCATGAGAATATGAAGGTGGCAGTTGAAAATACTGTTGCTCTGGTTGCTGACAGTCAGCAGACTCTCGACTGGACGAAGGTTGGCGACACCGATCAGATAGAGCAGTCGAGGTGGAAGTCACTGATGAAGGCGGCCAAGCCCAATACGAAGAAAATCTTGGCGTATCTCGGGATTAAACCAACTTCGACTCCCAGCTCCTCGAGGCCGGAGGTCTAGTAGCATGCCTCCTTGTTTCCTTTTCCGTTTCTTTTGGTCTTGTCGCCATTTTAGCTTTGGCGACAATTACTCACTTAGTCTTCCTGGAGAACTTTCTTTTGTAATACCCATGTAAACATTCTAGCAATGAAATGAAATTTTCCCTCGTGCTTTTCATTGATCCTGGGCCTTTCTTTTCCAGTTAATATTTGATAACTACTCGACTCCTCCTTGCTCTGCCGCTGCTTCACCTGCATCTTCTTTGGCCATGATGGAGCAATCTCGAAAAGCCTCTGAAGGAGAAAAACTTGCGCTTCATCAAGTCGAAGAAGCTGTGGCTGCTAGGGATGCTGCTGTACTGGAAGCAAAGGGAGCCACAACCCGAGAAAATAGTATGCTTGAACTGATGCTGGAGGCTAGCACAGATATGCTAGGTACGTTTTTGCCTTCTTTTGATGCCTCTTCTTTATCTTGTCGTGCCTTTCTTCCAATTTCTTGCCCTCGTTGCTTTTAACAGGCTCAGTTCTTGATTCTGCTGCCGAAGATCAGAGGGTGAATGAGAGAACAAATCTTCTTGTTAACCTCTCCCTTAATCATGGGTGTTTGTTCTGGGCCACTCCTGAACGAACCCAACAAATTGTTAGATTCCAAGATCGTGCTTGCCAGGTGCGCGATTTTCTCAGCTTTTGCACGTCGACATTAACCCTTGTCTATAGGAATCTGTTTCCGCGAAACGAGGTTCCGAAAACTCTTCCCGAATTATTGGAGGTATTCAGAGATGCTCCTCGCATCCATAACTTTGTGCGAGCTCAACTCACTGCTGGAGCGAGATTTGCCATGATTATGATAAACATTTGTTACCCAAAGTTGGACCTGACGAAGATTGTTGCTGGTTGCCTGGCCAAGAAAACTCGTCGGAAGAATGATATTGACTCAATCGATGCCATGGTAGCTCCTGTGGCCGAGTCGATGATAGATGAACTTCTTCGGATGGACTCAGAGTTCTTTACCAAGGGTTCTTATGCTGAACATAAGACAACCAGGGGCTTGTCGGTAGATACTATCTTGGGATTTAATTGACTTGTATTATGTTAGAAACCTTGTATCTCATATTTTCGAAGGAACTCATTGTATGTTGCTGAGGTCCTCTATGTTGTTGAAGCCCCCGAGCTTAACTAGGCGAAGATTGCACTATTTTTCCTTCCTTGAAATCTATTTTTTCTGCTGGAATAAGACGTCTTTGTTTGTCCTTATGGGTAGATTGCCCATTGTTGAGTATCTTTGATGTCGAGGTTCTATATTTGTATGGCGAGGTTTTGTAAACCAAGGCACTTATGTTTTTTGATGTATACACTATATTTATTTGGCGAGGTATTAATGTACCAAGGCGAAATATTTCAGTGAATCTATATTGTATGTATTTTGAGATTTGGGCGTTTGAGCCCCCGAGCGTGTCGAAAAATAAGAAGTATATCTCCACTATCTTTATTATATTGTAGCACCACGAGCCCGCCTCATTAAAAACCTTTCCCGGCCCCACTCGGTGCCCCGAAAAGGAAAAGAGTGCGTCCGAAAACTCGTGGGCGTTTCGAGTACATTGAAGTTTTACTAGGACTATATTTCAACTCTAGGCGTAGAACCGCCCGAGTTGCGCCACGTTCCGGGGTTTGGCTCCTCCACCCTGTCTTCTTGTCCTTTATCCTGTATGCTCCTCCTCCGATTACTTCCGTGACGATGTAAGGGCCAAGCCATGGTGACTCGAGTTTTTCGTGACTTTTTTGCGTGAGCCGAAGAACTAGGTCGCCCACCTGAAAAGATCTTGGCCGCAGACGTCGACTGTGGTAATTCTTCAAGTCCTGTTGATATTTGGTTACGCGAGATAGTACTTCGTCTCGAGCTTCGTCGAGTGCGTCCACATCGTCTTCCAATGCTATCTTTGAAGCTTCTTCATCATATGCTGTGACTCTAGGGGAGTCGTGCTCTATCTCTATTGGAAGTACTGCCTCCGCGCCATGGACCAGAAAAAACGGGGTTTCTTGTGTCGCCGTATTTGGTGTTGTTCGGATGCTCCACAACACACTTGGTAATTCTTCAGGCCAGGTATGTCGAGCTTTTTCTAAAGGTCCCAACAGACGTTTCTTGATGCCATTGCAGATGATGCCATTGGCTTTTTCGACTTGCCCATTGGTTTGAGGATGTGCAACTGACGCAAAGTTCAGCTTGATACCCACCTCTTTGCAGTAGTCTTTGAATTCATTGGATGTGAAGTTGCTGCCGTTGTCTGTGACGATGCTGTGGGGCACTCCAAACCTGAAGACGAGGCCTTGTATGAATTTTACTGCAGATGCTCCATCTGGTGAATTTATCGGCTTCGCTTCTATCCACTTTGTAAATTTGTCAACAGCTACTAGCATGTACTCCTTTCCTCCTGGCCATGATTTGTGTAACTTGCCCACCATATCGAGTCCCCATTGTGCAAAGGGCCACGACAAAGGTATTGGGGCTAGCTCTGCTGCTGGAGAGTGCGGTTTTGCGGCAAACCTTTGACATGCGTCGCAAGTTCGTACTATGTCCTTAGCGTCCTCAATTGCTGTCGCCGCCGTAGAATCCTGCCCGAAAAACCTTGGCTGCGATAGCTCGACTACTTGCGTGGTGGCCACATATTCCTTCGTGCACATCCTTCAGAATTATTCTTCCTTCTTCGGGTGTAACGCACCTTTGCAAGACGCCTGAAATACTTCGCTTATATAGTTCTCCCTTAACCACTGTGAAAGCTTTGGAGCGTCGAATTACTCGCCTTGCTTCGACTGGATCGTCGGGTATTTCTTTCCTGAGGATATATGATATATACGGCTGCATCCATGGTATCTGTATTACCATGACCAGGTCTTGCTCTTCTTCTTCCTCCTCTTGCTTCTCCTTGGTAGCCCCCGAGGGTTTCTTTTCCTTCTTTTTTGATTTTGTTGACTCAGTAGATCTCTCTGTTATCTCCTCCCAAAATACACCTGGTGGGACTGCAAGGCACTGCGACCCGATGTTTGCAAGAACGTCGGCTTCGTCGTTGCTCAATCTACTAATATGATTTACCTCGCATCCATCAAACAACTTCTCGAGCTCATTGTACACCTCCTTGTATGCCATCATGCTATCATTAACGGCATCACATTGGTTCATAACTTGCTGAGCTACCAATTGTGAATCGCCGAAGATTTTTAATCGAGTTGCTCCGTAGTGCTTTCGCCATCTTCATCCCATGTATGAGAGCCTCATATTCTCGCTTCGTTGTTGGATGCGTTAGGGAACGTCATCCGAAGGATGTACTTCAACTTGTCGCCTTCGGGTGATATGAGTACTACTCCTGCGCCAGCCCCTTCTAGTCTTTTGGACCCATCAAAGTTCATAGTCCGGGTTCTCGATAAATCCGGAGGTCCTGTATTTTGCAACTCCATCCACTCGCGATGAAGTCCGGCAGTATTTGCGACTTTATTGCTTTTCTTTTTCGTACGTGATGTCCCGAGGGGAAAGTTCTATTCCCCAAAGGGAGACACGACCCGTAGCTTCTGGGTTGTTCAGTATATTTGACAAGGGAGCTTCATTGACCACTATGATCGGATGTGCCGAAAAATAGTGGCGCAGTTTTCGTGCTGTAGTGAATACTCCATATGCTAGCTTTTGGTACTGAGGGTACCTTTGTTTTGAGGGTGACAAGACTTCGCTCACGAAGTATACTGGCCGCTGTACTCCATGGATTTTCCCTTCTTCTTCTCTTTCGACAACTAACACCGTGCTAACCACTTGGGGTGTGGCTGCAATATACAGCAGGAGAGGTTCCTTTTCCTTTGGAGCCACCAGGATTGGTGGTGTCGAGATTTTTCGCTTCAGATCCTCGAAAGCTCTATCGGCTTCTTCGTTCCACTGGAATTTATCTCCTTGTTTGATCAGCGCGTAAAATGGTAGCGCTTTTTCTCCTAACCTGGCGACGAATCTGCTCAAAGCTGCGACTCGCCCGCTTAGTCTGCCGTATTTCTTTCAACTTCGTTGGCTTCCTCATTGTTACTATGGCTTGTATTTTGTCGGGGTTTGCTTCAATCCCTCTTGCTGAAACTAGAAACCCCAGAAGTTCTCCTGCTGGGACGCCAAAGGAACACTTCGTCGGGTTCAGCTTGAGGCAGAATTTGTCGAGGTTGTCAAAAGTTTCTTTGAGATCCTCGATCAGCGTTGCCCCCTTTTTTGATGTTATGACGACATCGTCGATGTATACTTGCACGTTTTTCCCGATCTGTGTTGCTAAACACTTCTGCATCATCCTCTGATATGTTGCTCCCGCGTTTTTTAGACCGAAGGGCATTGTCTTGTAGCAGAACACGCCGTAAGGTGTAATAAACGCTGTCTTGGCTTCATCGTCTTCTTTTAATCTGATCTGGTTATAACCAGAGTATGCATCCAAAAAGGAAAGACGTTCACAACCTGCCGT
>NC_061512.1:181691944-181721525 GCF_022539505.1 Lolium rigidum | reverse complement strand
GCCCATCTTGATCGCGGCCCACCTCCTGATTTAGCCAAAATCTGGTGATAACAATGTCCTAGTTTTTATCTACGCACAGTAGAGATTTTTGTAGTATACATGTGTAGGATATATGCTTTGCTATGCAATCCCAGTAGTCTAGCTACCCCTGACTACTTTGTCGCCATTAAATTTAGTTGTTGCTCAGCTATGCTATGAAATGATTTTGTTAGTGAGTTATGGAAAAACAACTAAGTTTAATGAACTACCTGGGTGGAATTGGTATTGCTCGGGTTATGTTGAGTGGTTCCCCGGGGTCATGTCGTCGAACCTCCGAACCGCCGTGTGTATCGCACTTGTGGACGGCCACCCAGGAACAAAGAGATAATAGACAACTTTGCTCATTAGCTTACCGTACAACCACATGCTATATGGGCTCTGGCTTGACGGAGTATGTTGTGTGAACCTGGACCCTACGCGACATGATGATGTAGGGGAATGTAGGTTGGAGCGGGTCCAGTAGAGGATGGTCCGGGTGATCACTTCGGAAAAGTCTCGTCCTAGTCGACATCCGTCCATTTGAGCAAAATGTGCATCATGGAAGAAGAACGGACTAGGTCATGTGGGGAAATTTGTACAACCTCCGCGAGTGTTAAATCTAAGTACTTAGCCGTGTCCCCGGTTACGGACAATTTGAGCGAACTGACAAGGATCCTGTTCGAAAGTCTCCTCATCCCAATTTCTTAAAATAAAATTTGATGGGTGAACAAGGGTAGGAAGGTACATTGGGGCTTTACCAATGCTATCGTTAATTTGGTACATTGGGGTTTTACCAATGTTACTTCTAATTAGATTGAAAGAAAATGTTTTGATAAATGATAGGGAAAAATTGGTTTTATGCAAATTATGATCGAGCTCTACTAGCCAAATGTACACTTAAGTGTTAGGTTGCCATTTGAGTCCACTATAGTGTCATCTTGCCAATACATTCAAAGTATTGACCATTCGTGGTCTGTAACTTTTCATGTTGCAGATGTTTTGAAAGACGAGTGAGTTACGATGATTAGGGTTACGAGTCTATCCTCAACATGCTCGCCTGTGGCACATGAAGACGAAGGACTCCATGCTGTCTATGTTTTTTCGTTGTGAAACTCTGATAATATGCTAGCCTTGTGCTATGCAAATTGTAACCCTCTATGTAAATTCTGGATCATACGATGTAATAAAGACCTTTGTTTATTGGTATTACATCTTGTACTGTGTGTGCTAGCGATTGATCCAGGGACTAGCATAGATACGCACAGAGATCGGCACCTTAAAAAGGTGAGGTCGCTACAGTAGGGCTGCAAAAGCACACCTCAAGCCGGAGTAAACAAGCTCCACAACGTCATAAAGGAATCACACACGATGCGCACACTGTCACCATCACACCGTGGAGAGTGACTTCGGAGTTCATATTAAAGTAACCTCTAGAGTGCATAATAGACAAGAGTAACATATACATATTCAACTAGATTACAAAGCTCATGATCACATAAAGATCACACCATGGGAGAGAGAGATGAACCACATAGCTACCGGTAGAGCCCTCAGCCTCGGGGGAGAACTACTCCCTCCTCATCATGGGAGACACCAACGACGATGAAGATGGCGATGGAGTCGATGGAGATGGCTCCGGGGGCAATTCCCCGTCCCGGCAGGGTGTCGGAACAGAGACTTCTGTCCCCCGAATCAGGGTTTTTGGTGGCGGCGGAGCTACGGAACTCTTCTGGAGAAATCGTCGATCGTCCTAGGGTTTTCGCGGCAGGAGCTTTATATAGGCGAAAGGGTGACGCGAGGGGGTGCCTGATACGTCTCCAACGTATCGATAATTTCTTATGTTCCATGCCACATTATTGATGTTATCTACATGTTTTATGCACACTTTATGTCATATTCGTGCATTTTCTGGAACTAACCTATTAACAAGATGCCGAAGTGCCGCTTCTTTGTCTGCTCGTTTTTGGTTTCGTAAATCCTAGTAACGAAATATTTTCGGAATTGGACGAAATCAACGCCCGGGGTCCTATTTTGCCACGAAGCTTCCGGAAGTCCGAAGAGGAGACGAAGAGGGGCCACGAGGGGCCACACCCTAGGGCGGCGCGGCCCCCTTGGCCGCGCGGCCCTGTGGTGTGGGGCCCTCGTGCCGCCTCTTGACCTGCCCTTCCGCCTACAAATAGCCTCCGTCGCGAAACCCCCAGTACCGAGAGCCACAATACGGAAAACCTTACTGAGACGCCACCGCCACCAATCCCATCTCGGGGGATCCAGGAGATCGCCTCCGGCACCCTGCCGGAGAGGGGATTCATCTCCCGGAGGACTCTACGCCGCCATGGTCGCCTCCGGAGTGATGTGTGAGTAGTCTACCCCTGGACTATGGGTCCATAGCAGTAGCTAGATGGTTGTCTTCTCCCCATTGTGCTTCATTGTCGGATCTTGTGAGCTGCCTAACATGATCAAGATCATCTATCCGTAATTCTATATGTTGCGTTTGTTGGGATCCGATGAATAGAGAATACTTGTTATGTTGATTATCAAAGTTATATCTATGTGTTGTTTATGATCTTGCATGCTCTCCGTTACTAGTAGATGCTCTGGCCAAGTAGATGCTTGTAACTCCAAGAGGGAGTATTTATGCTCGATAGTGGGTTCATGCTCGCATTGACACCGGGACAAGTGACGGAAAGTTCTAAGGTTGTGTTGTGCTCGTTGCCACTAGGGATAAAACATTGATGCTATGTCTAAGGATGTAGTTGTTGATTACATTACGCACCATACTTAATGCAATTGTCCGTTGCTTTGCAACTTAATACTTGGAGGGGTTCGGATGATAACTCGAAGGTGGACTTTTTAGGCATAGATGCGGTTGGATGGCGGTCTATGTACTTTGTCGTAATGCCCAATTAAATCTCACTATACTCATCATGATATGTATGTGCATGGTCATGCCCTCTTTATTTGTCAATTGCCCAACCGTAATTTGTTCACCCAACATGCTGTTTATCTTATGGGAGAGACACCTCTAGTGAACTGTGGACCCCGGTCCAATTCTCTTTACTTGAAATACAATCTCATTGCAATACTTGTTCTACTCGTTTTCTCGCAAACAATCATCTTCCACACAATACGGTTAATCCTTTGTTACGAGCAAGCCGGTGAGATTGACAACCTCACTCGTTTCGTTGGGGCAAAGTACTTTGGTTGTGTTGTGCATGTTCCACGTTGGCGCCGGAATCTCTGGTGTTGCGCCGCACTACATCCCGCTGCCATCAACCTTCAACGTGCTTCTTGGCTCCTACTGGTTCGATAACCTTGGTTTCATACTGAGGGAAACTTGCCGCTGTACGCATCACACCTTCCTCTTGGGGTTCCCAACGGACGCGTGTTGAACGCGTATCAAGCAGCTTTTCCGGCGCCGTTGCCGGGAGATCAAGACACGCTGCAAGGGGAGTCTCCACTTCTCAATCTCTTTACTTTGTTTTTGTCTTGCTTAGTTTTATTTACTACTTTGTTTGCTGCACTAAATCAAAATACAAAAAAATTAGTTGCTAGTTTTACTTTATTTGCTATCTTGTTTGCTATATCAAAAACACAAAAAAAATTAGTTACTTGCATTTACTTTATCTAATTTGCTTTATTTACTGTTGCTAAAATGGCCAACCCTGAAAACACTAAGTTGTGTGACTTCACAACCACAAATAATAATGATTTCTTATGCACACCTATTGCTCCACCTGCTACTACGAGCAGAATTCTTTGAAATTAAACCTCGCTTTATCGAATCTTGTTATGCGAGAGCAATTTTCCGGTGTTAGTTCTGATGATGCTGCTGCCCATCTCAATAATTTTGTTGAATTATGTGAAATGCAAAAGTATAAGGATGTAGATGGTGACATTATAAAATTAAAATTGTTCCCTTTCTCATTAAGAGGAAGAGCTAAAGATTGGTTGCTATCTCCGCCTAAGAATAGTATTGATTCATGGACTAAATGCAAGGATGCTTTTATTGGTAGATATTATCCCCCTGCTAAAATTATATCTTTGAGGAGTAGCATAATAAATTTTAAACAATTAGATACTGAACATGTTGCTCAAGCTTGGGAAAGAATGAAATCTTTGGTTAAAAACTGCCCAACACATGGACTGACTACTTGGATGATCATCCAAACCTTCTATGCAGGACTAAATTTTTCTTCGCGGAATTTATTGGATTCAGCTGCTGGAGGTACCTTTATGTCCATCACTCTTGGTGAAGCAACAAAGCTTCTTGATAATATGATGACCAACTACTCTGAATGGCACACGGAAAGAGCTCCACAAGGTAAGAACGTAAATTCTGTCGAAGAAACCTCTTCCTTGAGTGATAAGATTGATGCTATTATGTCTATGCTTGTGAATGGTAGGACTAATATTGATCCTAATAATGTTCCGTTAGCTTCATTGGTTGCACAATAAGAACATGTTGATGTAAACTTCATTAAAAATAATAATTTCAACAACAATGCTTACCGGAACAATTCTAGTAACAACTATAGGCCATATCCTTATAATAATGGCAACGGCTATGATAATTCTTATGGGAATTCTTACAACAATAATAGGAATTCACCCCCTGGACTTGAAGCCATGCTTAAAGAATTTATTAGTACACAAACTGCTTTTAACAAATCTGTTGAAGAAAAGCTTGGGAAAATTGATATACTTGCTTCTAAAGTTGATAGTCTTGCCGCTGATGTTGATCTTTTGAAATCGAAAGTTATGCCTAATGAGAATCATCATAATAAAATTGTTACTACAGCAAATGCCATCCAAGTTAGAATTAATGAGAATATAAGATTAATGGCTGAACTGCGTGCTAGGTGGGATAGAGAAGAAAATGAAAAACTAGCTAAAGAGAAGAATGTAGCTAAAGTTTGGACTATTACCACCACTAGTAATGCTAATGCTACACATGTTGCTGCACCTCCTACTAATAATAATAAAAGAATTGGTGTTAGCAATGTTTCCACTTCTAATGCAAAGCGCGAGAAACCGCTCGAAACCGCTAAAACTGCTGAAATTGCACCGTGATAAAGTCGCTGAATTTTTTTCCAACATTGGGAATGATGATCCCATTGCTTTAGATTATAATGGTTTGAATTTTGATGATTGCCACATCTCTGAAGTTATAAAGTTCTTGCAAAAACTTGCTAAAAGTCCTAATGCTAGTGCTATAAATTTGGCTTTCACACAACATATTACAAATGCTCTCATAAAAGCTAGAGAAGAGAAACTAGAGCGCGAAGCCTCTATTCCTAGAAAGCTAGAGGATGGTTGGGAGCCCATCATTAAGATGAAGGTTAAAGATTTTGATTGTAATGCTTTATGTGATCTTGGTACAAGTATTTCGTTATGCCTAAGAAAATTTATAATATGCTTGACTTGCCACCGCTGAAAAATTGTTATTTGGATGTTAATCTTGCTGATCATTCTACAAAGAAACCTTTGGGGAAAGTTGATAATGTTCGCATTACCGTTAACAATAACCTTGTCCCCGTTGATTTTGTTGTCTTGGATATTGAATGCAATGCATCTTGTCCCATCATATTGGGAAGACCTTTTCTTCGAACTCGTTGGTGCTACTATTGATATGAAGGAAGGTAATATAAAATATCAATTTCCTCTCAAGAAAGGTATGGAACACTTCCCTAGAAAGAGAATGAAGTTACCTTTTGATTCTATTATGAGAACAAATTATGATGTTGACACTTTGTCTCTTGATAATACTTGATACACACTTTCTGCGCCTAGCTGAAAGGCGTTAAAGAAAAGCGCTTATGGGAGACAACCCATGTTTTTTACTACAGTACTTTTATTTTATTTTGTGTCTTGGAAGTTGTTTACTACTGTAGCAACCTCTCCTTATCTTAGTTTTGTGTTTTGTTGTGCCAAGTAAAGTCGTTGATAGAAAAGTTCATACTAGATTTGGATTACTGCACAGAAATAGATTTCTTCGCTGTCACGAATCTGGGCAAAATTCTCTGTAGGTAACTCAGAAAATTATGCCAATTTACGTGAGTGATCCTCAGATATGTACGCAACTTTCATTAAATTTGGGCATTTTCATTTGAGCAAGTCTGGTGCCATTTTAAAATTCGTCAATACGAACTGTTCTGTTTTGACAGATTCTGCCTTTTATTTTGCATTGCCTCTTTTGCTATGTTGGATGAATTTCTTTGATCCACTAATGTCCAGTAGCTTTATGCAATGTACAGAAGTGTTAAGAATGATTGTGTCACCTCTGAACATGTTAATTTTTATTGTGCACTAACCCTCTAATGAGTTGTTTCGAGTTTGGTGTGGAGGAAGTTTTCAAGGATCAAGAGAGGAGTATGATGCAACATGATCAAGGAGAGTGAAAGCTCTAAGCTTGGGGATGCCCCTGTAACATCCTAAAAACTGTGCATTTTCAAATTCATACATTGCATCACATCAGCATGTCAAAGTTTCCGTTTTACAAAAGGTTTTACTTGCTTCTTGCATAAAAGTGATTTATATTGCTAGTTTTGCTCTTTGTTGATTAATCTATATGCATACTATATTTATCCAGTGCTTTACTGGATTGGAGCTGTGCCCATTATATCCAGCTACAGTACTGGAAGTATTTACAAATTTTAGTATATTTATTTGTGTCAGTTTTATAACCTGTAGCTAAATTAGTAATAGGAAACGGAAAAGAGAAAGGAAGAAAAGAAGAAGAAAAGAACTGGCCGGCCAGGCCGAACGACACGGCCAAAGGGCCCAACTAGCATCTGCGTGCAGCTCACGGGAGGCACGCACGTTCTCGTTTTTCTCATCTCGCTTTCTTTTCCTTTTTCCTGATGCGGGTCCCACCAGAACGTCTTCAACCTCCAGACTACTACTTCGTATCGGAAACAAACTCTGTACCAAAAACGAAGCCGGAAGAATCTCCCGATTCCGTTCGATTTCGTGTCCCCTTTGTCACGAAAGATCCCTCTATAAATACTCCATAATCTCCTCCGTTTTTGCTCCCTAAAATCCCTAATTTTTGCGCCGCCAGGCTGCGCAAATTTCTCGCCGGAGTTCATCACGGCCGCCGCCATTGTCTTCGATTGCGGCCAGTACTCGTCGCCCCGAGCTCCTATTAATCACTCCATGTTGTTCCCCTTCTTCAACCGCTTCGCCTCATCCCTTTTTCCCCAACTGCAGGGCACGGAACCGCTCGGGAGAGATCGCCGGAGCTTTCGCGGGAGTTTCGCTGCAGAAGAGCTCGGCCAATCCACTGTCATCGTCGATCTAGGAAGGAAGAGACGCTGAATAGCCAATCTCTGAGAGCCCCGTGAAGCCCACAACCCCGTCGACCACTACCCAGTCCGGAGGAGCATCTGGCCGACGGTTTCATTGTGCTGTGCTTATAGGTACGAGACATATCCTCTATACGGCGTTAGATCCAAATCCAATAGTCTGTTTAGACTGAACTGACACATGCTGTTACTACCGATCAGCCAGTGTATATGGTGCTAGCTCTTTCACACATAAAGACTTTGAAAATTCATAACAAATAATCTATAGCTCCGTTTTAGATGATTCTTTTTGCATTGAGTTCGTAATTGAATTCTCTGTAACTTTCGTGTAGAAAGTTTCTCCATCCGAGAAACTTTTTCTGACAACTTTTCGGATAAAATTATTAATAAACCGCGAAATGTTTAATCTTGTAAAATTCATTATAAAAGTTTCGTAACTCGGAATTGAACAAATAATATATCGTTGGATTCATAAAAATGAGAGGAATATTTTGGTACTGTTAGTTTGTACTGTTACGAAACTTGCGAATTTTGCAATTTAAAATCATGTATATAGTATTTTTAGTATATTTTAAATTCTGTAAACTATTTTAATATGAATCCAACGCCAAATTGCAGATACTTAAATTCCCTATCCACCAGTATGCCTGCAAGAGATAGTAAAAACTATTTTATACATATATATTTTGTTCATGGTTAAATGGCTATTTGAAATCTTTATTGCATAAAGTAATTGTTTATAAAAATGTTTGATATCAAATTTCTTTCCAGAGCATGCATGCATAATTTCATTATGTGTTTTACCTGTTTGTGTTGTTTGGTGTTTGATTGTGAATTATTTTGCTTGCGTTAGATTGCCCGGATTGCAACGAGTGCGATTGCGACGATTTGTCGAACACCGACCAAGGCAAGTGTCACAAACTCATTATCCTACTGTTTTCTATGCATTGGTAGTTGTTTTATGTGCATAATGATTTCAAATTGCTGGCCCTGGGTTAATATCAAAGTGGAGAGATTGCGAGAGATAAAGGTTTTATTCTCTTAATGAAAACAACCATGTCAAATTAATACACCCCTGGGTGGTAAGTGGTAATGCTTGGTTTATGTTGAGTGGTTGCACCGGGGTCATTTCTATGGCAGCACCGTGTGCATCACACTTGAGGTTGGCCACCCAGGAACAAAGAGATTAGCCTGGTTTTCTTGTTTTAGTAGCTTCCGGTACAACCACATGCTATATGGGCTGCGGCTAGATTGAGTAGGTTGTGAGAACTCGACCCAATGTACGAGAGGGTGGTAGGTGTTGGTAGGACGGAGCGCGTCCATTGTGGTTGAGGTATTGCTTACGAAAGGTCTTGTCCTAGTCGACATCTGTCCATTTGAGCAAAATGCGCATCATGGAAGAAGAACGAGACTAGGTCATGTGGGGAATGTGTACAGACCTCTCGAGAGTGTCAAAACTAAGTACTTAGCCGTGTCCCCGGTTACGGACATCTATGAGCAATTAGAGCTTGAAACTGTTGGATGATCTCGTCAGTCGAATTTCTGAAATTAATGCACCAGGTGGTTTATGGGTAGTAATTAGTCTTATTGAAATACTATGTTATAAGAAATGTTTTGAGAGTAGGGAAAATAAAAGCTGGCTTTACGCAAATATGAACTCCACCTGCCAAATATCATGTAGCTATAGGCGCCGGAAAAGCCACCATATGACATCTTGCCATTTCCATACCAAGTGTAATGACCCTTCGGGGCTGCAACGTTTTATGTTGCGAGGTTATTCTGAAGACGAGTAAGAGATACCGTAGGTTGCGATCTTACACCCAACATGTTCGCCTGTGGCGTGATGGAGCTCTTCGTTTATTTATTTGCTGCTTGAACTATGTTATTTTCAGCTAGCCCTGAGCTATGCGCTTTGTAATAATTATACCATGGATCATACGTTGTAATAATTGACGCATTTGCTATTCTGTTTATTCATCGAACTGTGTGTGCTAGCGATTGATCCAAGGGACTAGCACAGAAAAGCACAGAGATTCAACCTGTATGTCAGGTTGTGTCGCTTCAGATGGTATCAGAGCATTGTGTTGCCTGTAGGTTCGTGACCTTAGAAAATGGAGTAGATTAGGATGACCATAGGAACTGAAAACCTATTTAAGTTGTCTTATATCTTATTGCTCTTCATTTCTCATAAATCTATATCTATCCTTTTTCTCACTCTCCTCTATTCAAAATAATAAATGTTCATTACCCACTTTAGTTAACAAGTCAAACCTCTGTCGGATTACTTATTCGAAAATATGGACATGGTGATGAGGAGGATGGTGGAGATGAAGGTGACGCAAATGCTGAAGATGATGAGGAAGAGGAAGAGGACCCCGAGGAAGTGATCATCTATGTCTTAAGCGATGATGAAGATCCTCAAGAGGATGAACCACCAGCCATGGATGCTCGCCCAAAGAAGCGTCGGTGCCAGAGGAGCACAGACTACATCAAGCGCTTCAAGTTCTAATTAGGACTGTCCACCAATTTAGTCTTCGTTAGGAAATCGATATCGCATTAGATCTATGTCATATCAAAACATGTGGTATGACAAGTTTAAGTTTAGGATTTGCTTTTCTCTAAACTATGATTGTGAGGAATTTTCGTGAGCTTTATAAATCAGTATTAGATTCGTTTTTACCAAAAGTTGTTGTCTGTGCGAGCTACAGTTTTTCTGCTGATACTGTTTACTGCGCGATTTTTCATAAATTCCTGGAACATCAGAAAAATCTGAAAAAAATTTGTAAAAATGCGGAATTCCCTGTAGTACATGCACAAAAATTGGCGTTCGATTCCGACGTGTTTTGGATTCCCAAACAATTCTGTTTCTACAGTAGTCAAAATCTGGACAGAATCTGTCATGTTTTTCAACTGTGCTTGTTTGTTGTTATGCCAATTGCTATGGTTGTTTGTTTCTGTGATGTTTGTGTATTAGTATGGGTAGTGTCTCCTTTAGTTTCTATCTATCTATACTTACCTTTGCCGAACCAACAGACGCCGTGATTGGTACGTTTCTGCTCAATAATTTTTCAGCACTCGTACTATTTGATACTGGAGCATCACATTCATTCATATCGAGGGTATTTGTGGATAGAAATAAGATACCTACTAGCACCATAAATAGGCCTATTAAAATAAACTCACCTGGGGGAGAGATGATTGCGACCTATGGGTGTCCCCATTTAACCTTAGAGATTGGAGCACATAGTTTCTCCACTAGCCTGATTGTTTTGGAGTCACAAGGCTTAGATATAATATTGGGCATGAATTGGATGACGGAATATGAAGGTGTCATAGATTGTGCTAATAGAGCAATAATGCTTACAACCCGGAGAAGAAGCGCATTCGATTTAAGTCCACATTTGAGCTTAAGGGATCCAACATCAATTCTCTTAAGGGGGTTAGCATAGAGGATGTGCGCATAGTGAGAGATTATCTGGATGTGTTTCCGGAGGAGTTACCGGGAATGCCACCGATAGAGATGTTGAGTTTCTCATTGAATTAATGCCTGGAACTGGACCTATAGCTAAGAGGCCGTATAAGATGGATGTAGAGGAATTAAAGGAACTTAAGAAACGGCTTAGGGAGCAAGCGCAGAAGGGTTTTATTCGGCCTAGTTCATCATCTTGGGGAGCGCTGTTTTATTTGTGGAGAAGAAGGATTCTACTAAGAGACTAGTTATGGATTTTCGCTCTCTCAATGAGGTGACAATTAAGAATAAGTACCCGCTGCCCAATATCAATGACTTGTTTGACCAATTGAAAGGAGCAAAGGTGTTCTCTAAGATCGATCTTCGATCGGGTTATTTCCAATTGAAGATTCGGGAGCAGGATATACCTAAGACTGCATTCACTACTAGGTATGGTTTATATGAGTATACGGTTATGCCATTTGGACTAACAAATGCTCCGGCATATTTTATGACTATGATGAACAAGGTATTCATGGAGTACTTGGATAAATTCGTAGTGGTATTCATTGATGATATATTGATATACTCTAAAGATGAAGATGAGCATGAGAAACATTTGCGTTTGATCATGGAGAAACTTAGGGAACACAAGTTGTATGCTAAATTCAGCAAATGTGAGTTTTGGTTGAACAAAGTGGGATTTCTTGGACACATTGTTTCAGCAGAAGGAGTGGCAGTTGATCCAAGTAAGGTAGCTGCTGTGACTGAGTGGGAGTCGCCTAAAAATGCAGGGGAAATCCGGAGTTTCCTGGGACTTGCAGGATATTACCGGAGATTCATAGAAAATTTCTCCAAGATTGCCAAACCGATGACTGAATTATTGAAGAAGGAGAAGAAATTCACTTGGATCGAGGAGTGTGAGGCCAGCTTTCAAGAATTGAAGCAACGCCTAGTAAGTGCACCTGTTTTATGTTTGCCTGATATTCAAAAGGATTTTCAAGTATATTGTGATGCCTCTCATCAAGGACTTGGTAGTGTATTGATGCAAGAGGGAAGAGTGGTTTCTTATGCCTCGCGCCAACTCAAGCATCATGAGAGGAATTATCCAACGCATGACCTGGAGTTAGCATCCGTCGTGCATGCACTTAAAGTATGGAGGCATTATCTAATGGGAAAGCATTGTGATGTGTTTACTGATCACAAAAGTTTGAAGTACATATTTACTCAGAAGGAGCTGAACATGAGACAAAGGAGATGGTTGGAATTGATAAAGGATTATGACATGGATTTGCAGTACCACCCGGGAAAGGCTAATGTTGTAGCTGATGCATTGAGCCGCAAGGTTTATGTGAATGGTTTAACCGCAGGGGAGTTACCATCGGATTTATGTGAACTGTTCAAGGACCTTAGGTTGGAAATAGTGCCAAAGGGATATCTAGCATCGATGGAGGTGGTGCCAACGTTGCTAGATAGAATTAGAGAAGCTCAGAAGGGAGATGATGAGATGGATGAAATAAAAGAGAATATGGAGAAAGGTAAAGCTGAAGGTTTTCGTTTGGATGAACAAGGAACGCTATGGTTTGAGAAGCGTTTATGTGTGCCCAATGATCCGGAGATTAGGAAGTTGATTTTCCAGGAGGCTCATGATTCGCCATATTCTATTCATCCGGGTAACACTAAGATGTATATGGATCTTCGAGAGAGATTTTGGTGGGCTAACATGAAAAGGGAGATTGCAGAGTATATTGCATTATGTGATGTGTGCAGCAGAGTGAAAGCCGAACATCAGAAACCAGCGGGATTGCTACGGCCGTTGCCTATACCAGATTGGAAGTGGGACAAAATTTGTATGGATTTCATCACGGGATTGCCCAAGACTAGATCGGGGTATGATTCAATTTGGGTAGTTGTTGATCGTTTGACCAAAGTAGCTCACTTCATACCAGTAAAGACCACATACACAAGCGCCAAATTAGCCAAGATTTATATGAGCAAGATTGTGTGCTCACATGGAGTTCCAAAGGGAATTGTTTCAGATAGAGGTACTCAATTCACTTCTCACTTTTGGCGCAAATTGCATGAATCACTTGGAACCAGATTGGAGTTTAGCACGACTTTTCATCCGCGGATCGATGGACAAACGGAAAGAGTAAATCAGATTTTGGAGGATATGCTTAGAGCTTGCGCTCTAGATTATGGGTCTAGTTGGGATGAGAATTTACCATATGCGGAGTTTTCCTACAACAATAGCTATCAGTCTAGTATTGAGATGGCTCCGTTTGAGGCATTGTATGGTAGGAAGTGCAGAACACCATTGTTATGGGATGGAGTTGGAGAGCGTAGCTTCTTTGGACCTGATGTGATCAAGGATGCTGAGGAGAAAGTTAGACTCATTCGCGATAGGTTGAAGGTAGCTCAATCGAGACAGAAGAGTTATGCGGATTCCAAGCGTAGAGAGATTACATATGAAGTGGGAGATAGAGCATACCTTAGAGTTTCACCGCTCCGTGGCATTAAGAGGTTTGGAATTAAAGGAAAGCTAGCACCGCGATTTATTGGACCATATAAAATTCTATCACGCAAAGGAGAGGTTGCATATGAGCTAGAATTGCCGGAGGCACTATCGGCGATTCATAACGTGTTTCATGTATCCCGAGTTGAAGAAGTGTCATCCGGAGATGGCGGACACACCGTTGAGAGACACCATTCTATTGGATGAAGTTCAACTAGAAAGTGATCTTACATATGAGGAGAAGCACTGTCAAGATTCTTGATACGGCAGAAAGGTTTACTCGCACCAAGACGATCGATTTTGAGGTTCGGTGGAATCATCATTCCAGAGGAGGAAGCAACTTGGGAGAGAGAGGATGATCTTCGAGAAGACCACCCATACCTATTTGCTAGCCACTCCGAATCTCGAGGGCGAGATTCATCTTAAGGGGGTTAGGTTTGTAACATCCTAAAAACTGTGCATTTTCAAATTCATACATTGCATCACATCAGCATGTCAAAGTTTCCGTTTTACAAAAGGTTTTACTTGCTTCTTGCATAAAAGTGATTTATATTGCTAGTTTTGCTCCTTGTTGATTAATCTATATGCATACTATTTTTTTTATCCTAGTGCTTTACTGGATTGGGGCTGTGCCCATTATATCCAGATACTATACTGGAAGTATTTTACAAATTTTAGTATATTTAATTGCGTCAGCCTTATAACCTGTAGCTAAATTAATAATAAGAAACGGAAAGAAGAAAGGAATAAAAAAAAAGAACTGGCCGGCCAGGCCGAACGACACGGCCAAAGGGCCCAACTAGTATCTGCGTGCAGCTCACGGGAGGCACGCACGTTCTCGTTTTTCTCATCTCGCTTTCTTTTCCTTTTTCCTGATGCGGGTCCCACCAGAACGTCTTCAACCTCCAGACTACTACTTCGTATCGGAAACAAACTCTGTACCAAAAACGAAGCCGGAAGAATCTCCCGATTCCGTTCGATTTCGTGTCCCCTTTGTCACGAAAGATCCCTCTATAAATACTCCATAATCTCCTCCGTTTTTGCTCCCTAAAATCCCTAATTTTTGCGCCGCCAGGCTGCGCAAATTTCTCGCCGGAGTTCATCACGGCCGCCGCCATTGTCTTCGATTGCGGCCAGTACTCGTCGCCCCGAGCTCCTATTAATCACTCCATGTTGTTCCCCTTCTTCAACCGCTTCGCCTCATCCCTTTTTCCCCAACTGCAGGGCACGGAACCGCTCGGGAGAGATCGCCGGAGCTTGTCGCGGGAGTTTCGCTGCAGAAGAGCTCGGCCAATCCACTGTCATCGTCGATCTAGGAAGGAAGAGACGCTGAATAGCCAATCTCTGAGAGCCCCGTGAAGCCCACAACCCCGTCGACCACTACCCAGTCCGGAGGAGCATCTGGCCGACGGTTTCATTGTAGCTGTGCTTATAGGTACGAGACATATCCTCTATACGGCGTTAGATCCAAATCCAATAGTCTGTTTAGACTGAACTGACACATGCTGTTACTACCGATCAGCCAGTGTATATGGTGCTAGCTCTTTCACACATAAAGACTTTGAAAATTCATAACAATAAATCTAGAGCTCGGTTTTAGACGATTGTTTTTCCATTGAGTTCGTAATTGAATTCTCTGTAACTTTCATGTAGAAAGTTTCTCCATCCGAGAAACTTTTTCCTGACAGCTTTTCGGATAAAATTATTAATAAACAGCGAAATGTTTAATCTTGTAAAATTCATTATTAAAGTTTCGTAACTCGGAATTGGACAAATAATATATCGTTGGATTCATAAAAATGAGAGGAATATTTTGGTACTGTTAGTTTGTACTGTTACGAAACTTGCGAATTTTGCAATTTAAAATCATGTATATAGTATTTTTAGTATATTTTAAATTCTGTAAACTATTTTAATATGAATCCAACGCCAAATTGCAGATACTTAAATTCCCTATCCACCAGTATGCCTGCAAGAGATAGTAAAAACTATTTTATACATATATATTTTGTTCATGGTTAAATGGCTATTTGAAATCTTTATTGCATAAAGTAATTGTTTATAAAAATGTTTGATATCAAATTTCTTTCCAGAGCATGCATGCATAATTTCATTATGTGTTTTACCTGTTTGTGTTGTTTGGTGTTTGATTGTGAATTATTTTGCTTGCGTTAGATTGCCGGATTGCAACGAGTGCGATTACGGCTAGTGTACGAACACCGACCAAGGCAAGTGTCACAAACTCATTATCCTACTGTTTTCTATGCATTGGTAGTTGTTTTATGTGCATAATGATTTCAAATTGCTGGCCCCGGGTTAATATCAAAGTGGAGAGGTTGCGAGAGATAAAGGTTTTATTCTCTTAATGAAAACAACCATGTCAAATTAATACACCCCTGGGTGGTAAGTGGTAATGCTTGGTTTATGTTGAGTGGTTGCACCGGGGTCATTTCTATGGCAGCACCGTGTGCATCACACTTGAGGTTGGCCACCCAGGAACAAAGAGATTAGCCGGTGTTCGTGTTTTAGTAGCTTCCAGTACAACCACATGCTATATGGGCTCTGGCTAGATTGAGTAGGTTGCGAGAACTCGACCCAATGTACAGAGGGTGGTAGGTGTTGGTAGGACGGAGCGCGTCCATTGTGGTTGAGGTATTGCTTCGAAAGGTCTTGTCCTAGTCGACATCTGTCCATTTGAGCAAAATGCGCATCATGGAAGAAGAACGAGACTAGGTCATGTGAGGAATGTGTACGAGCCTCTCGAGAGTGTCAAAACTAAGTACTTAGCCGTGTCCCCGGTTACGGACATCTATGAGCAATTAGAGCTTGAAGCTGTTGGATGATCTCGTCGGTCGAATTTCTGAAATTAATGCACCAGGTGGTTTATGGGTAGTAATTAGTCTTATTGAAATACTATGTTTTAAGAAATGTTTTGAGAGTAGGGAAAATAAAAGCGGCTTTACGCAAATATGAACTCCACCTGCCAAATATCATGTAGCGATAGGCGCCGGAAAAGCCACCATATGACATCTTGCCATTTCCATACCAAGTGTAATGACCCTTCGGGGCTGCAACGTTTTATGTTGCGGGTTATTCGAAGACGAGTAAGAGATACCGTAGGTTGCGATCTTACACCCAACATGTTCGCACTGTGGCGTGATGGAGCTCTTCGTTTATTTATTTGCTTGCTTGAACTATGTTATTTTCAGCTAGCCACTGAGCTATGCGCTTTGTAATAATTATACCATGGATCATACGTTGTAATAATTGACGCATTTGCTATTCTGTTTATTCATCGAACTGTGTGTGCTAGCGATTGATCCAAGGGACTAGCACAGAAAGCACAGAGATTCAACCTGTATGTCAGGTTGTGTCGCTTCAGCCCCGGTGGTTCACCCCTGCATATATCAAGAAGACTCAAGCGTCTAAGCTTGGGGATGCCCAAGGCATCCCCTTCTTCATCGACAACATTATCAGGTTCCTCCCCTGAAACTATATTTTTATTCCATCACATCTTATGTGCTTTGCTTGGAGCGTCGGTTTGTTTTTGTTTTTTGTTTTGTTTGAATAAAATGGATCTTAGCATTCACTTTATGGGAGAGAGACACGCTCACTTGTAGCACATGGACAAGTATGTCCTTAGTTTCTACTCATAGTATTCATGGCGAAGTTTCTTCTTCGTTAAATTGTTATATGGTTGGAATTGGAAAATGATACATGTAGTAATTGCTATAAATGTCTTGGGTAATGTGATACTTGGCAATTGTTGTGCTCATGTTTAAGCTCTTGCATCATATGCTTTGCACCCATTAATGAAGAAATACATAGAGCATGCTAAAATTTGGTTTGCATATTTGGTTTCTCTAAGGTCTAGATAATTTCTAGTATTGAGTTTGAACAACAAGGAAGACGGTGTAGAGTCTTATAATGTTTACAATATGTCTTTTATGTGAGTTTTGCTGCATCGGTTCATCCTTGTGTTTGTTTCAAATAACCTTGCTAGCCTAAACCTTGTATCGAGAGGAATACTTCTCATGCATCCAAAATACTTGAGCCAACCACTATGCCATTTGTGTCCACCATACCTACCTACTACATGGTATTTTCCGCCATTCCAAAGTAAATTGCTTGAGTGCTACCTTTAAAATTCCATCATTCACCTTTGCAATATATAGCTCATGGGACAAATAGCTTAAAAACTATTGTGGTATTGAATATGTAATTATGCACTTTATCTCTTATTAAGTTGCTTGTTGTGCGATAACCATGTTTCAGGGGACGCCATCAACTACTCTTTGTTGAATTTCATGTGAGTTGCTATGCATGTTCGTCTTGTCTGAAGTAAGAGCGATCTACCACCTTATGGTTAAGCATGCATATTGTTAGAGAAGAACATTGGGCCGCTAACTAAAGCCATGATCCATGGTGGAAGTTTCAGTTTTGGACATATATCCTCAATCTCAATCTCAAATGAGAAAATTATTAATTGTTGTTACATGCTTATGCATAAAAGAGGAGTCCATTATCTGTTGTCTATGTTGTCCCGGTATGGATGTCTAAGTTGAGAATAATCAATAGCGAGAAATCCAATGCGAGCTTTCTCCTTAGACCTTTGTACGAGGCGGCATAGAGGTACCCCTTTGTGACACTTGGTTAAAACATGTGCATTGTGATGATCCAGGTAGTCCAAGCTAATTAGGACAAGGTGCGGGCACTATTAGTATACTATGCATGAGGCTTGCAACTTGTAAGATATAATTTACATGATACATATGCTTTATTACTACCGTTGACAAAATTGTTTCATGTTTTCAAAATCAAAGCTCTAGCACAAATATAGCAATCGATGCTTTTCCTCTATGAGGACCATTCTTTTACTTTTATTGTTGAGTCAGTTCACCTATTTCTCTCCACCTCAAGAAGCAAACACTTGTGTGAACTGTGCATTGATTCCTACATATTGGCATATTGCACTTGTTATATTACTCTATGTTGACAATATCCATGAGATATACATGTTACAAGTTGAAAGCAACCGCTGAAACTTAATCTTCCTTTGTGTTGCTTCAATGCCTTTACTTTGAATTATTGCTTTATGAGTTAACTCTTATGCAAGACTTATTGATGCTTGTCTTGAAGTGTTATTCATGAAAAGTCTTTGCTATATGATTCACTTGTTTACTCATGTCATATACATTGTTTTGATCGCTGCATTCACTACATATGCTTTACAAATAGTATGATCAAGGTTATGATGGCATGTCACTCCAGAAATTATCTGTGTTATCATTTTACCTGCTCGGGACGAGCGGAACTAAGCTTGGGGATGCGATACGTCTCCAACATATCGATAATTTCTTATGTTCCATGCCACATTATTGATGTTATCTACATGTTTTATGCACACTTTATGTCATATTCGTGCATTTTACGGAACTAACCTATTAACAAGATGCCGAAGTGCCGATTCTTGTTTTCTGCTGTTTTTGGTTTCAGAAATCCTAGTAACGAAATATTCTCGGAATTGGACGAAATCAACGCCCGGGGTCCTATTTTGCCACGAAGCTTCCGGAAGTCCGAAGAGGAGACGAAGAGGGGCCACGAGGGGCCACACCCTAGGGCGGCGCGGCCCCCCTTGGCCGCGCGGCCCTGTGGTGTGGGGCCCTCGTGCCGCCTCTTGACCTTCCCTTCCGCCTACAAATAGCCTCCGTCGCGAAACCCCCAGTACCGAGAGCCACGATACGGAAAACCTTACTGAGACGCCGCCGCCACCAATCCCATCTCGGGGGATCCAGGAGATCGCCTCCGGCACCCTGCCGGAGAGGGGATTCATCTCCCGGAGGACTCTATGCCGCCATGGTCGCCTCCGGAGTGATGTGTGAGTAGTCTACCCCTGGACTATGGGTCCATAGCAGTAGCTAGATGGTTGTCTTCTCCCCATTGTGCTTCATTGTCGGATCTTGTGAGCTGCCTAACATGATCAAGATCATCTATCTGTAATTCTATATGTTGCGTTTGTTGGGATCCGATGAATAGAGAATACTTGTTATGTTGATTATCAAAGTTATATCTATGTGTTGTTTATGATCTTGCATGCTCTCCGTTACTAGTAGATGCTACGGCCAAGTAGATGCTTGTAACTCCAAGAGGGAGTATTTATGCTCGATAGTGGGTTCATGCACGCATTGACACCAGGACGATGTGAGAAAGTTCTAAGGTTGTGTTGTGCTTGTTGCCACTAGGGATAAAACATTGATGCTATGTCTAAGGATGTAGTTGTTGATTACATTACGCACCATACTTAATGCAATTGTACTGTTGCTTTGCAACTTAATGCTGGAGGGGTTCGGATGATAACCTGAAGGTGGACTTTTTAGGCATAGATGCGGTTGGATGGCGGTCTATGTACTTTGTCGTAATGCCCAATTAAATCTCACTATACTCATCATGATATGTATGTGCATGGTCATGCCCTCTTTATTTGTCAATTGCCCAACTGTAATTTGTTCACCCAACATGATGTTTATCTTATGGGAGAGACACCTCTAGTGAGCTGTGGACCCCGGTCCAATTCTCTTTGCTTGAAATACAATCTACTGCAATACTTGTTCTACTGTTTTCTCGCAAACAATCATCTTCCACACAATACGGTTAATCCTTTGTTACAGCAAGCCGGTGAGATTGACAACCTCAGCTGTTTCGTTGGGGCAAAGTACTTTGGTTGTGTTGTGCGGGTTCCACGTTGGCGCCGGAATCCCTGGTGTTGCGCCGCACTACATCCCGCCGCCATCAACCTTCAACGTGCTTCTTGGCTCCTCCTGGTTCGATAACCTTGGTTTCATACTGAGGGAAACTTGCCGCTGTACGCATCACACCTTCCTCTTGGGGTTCCCAACGGACGCGTGTTGAACGCGTATCAGTGCCCGAGGGGCCCACCCCATAGGGCGGCGCCGCCCCCCTCCTGGCCGCGCCAGCTGATGGGAAGGAGGCCTTGGGCCTCCTCTGGCCTAGCCCTTCTGGCTCCCTGGGTCTTGTTGAGAAATAGAATTTCTGTGATTTTTCTGGATTTTCCCGAGCACTTTGGTTTTTGGGCCTTTTCTGCAATAAACAGACATAATAAACAGAAACTGGCACTGTGGCATCTCGTTAATAGGTTAGTCCAATAAATGCCATAATATGATATAAAGTGCATATAAAACATGTAGCTATTGGCATAAAACTAGCATGGAACATAAGAAATTATAGATACGTTGGAGATGTATCAGTTGGCCTCGGACGACATGTCGTTCGTCTGCAATGCCAATTAGTCTTCGGGTGAAGAAAGTATCGACGGCGTTGTTAGGACGACCACTTGAAGGGTGGCGCATCATCAGATCTATGCCATCCTCAATGCAGCGAACAGAGGATAAGAAGGAGAACGTACGCCACACGCTAGCAGGCGCCGTAACCACGAAAATAGCGCCATCAATGATGGCAGCAATTACACTATCACTGAGGAAGAATGGGCGGCGGCTCGAGCCACTATACTCAATAATACTGGGCTCCCCTCTGGGATCTCAGTAGGGACCCTTAATGCATATCGTTCCATATTAGAGAGAAATCGAGTACGGCTGTCAAATGAGAAACAAACTCTCGATCGATGTCGGGTTGTGGCCGATCAATCTAGCGAGCGCCGAAGAGCCTCACAGGCAGGCGCGTCTCAGAGCAACCAAGGTTCAGAAAGATATCGAGCAAGGATGCCTCGGCTTTCGGAAGAAGATGCAAGGGAAATAACTTCGAACTTGTCCAAATCTTTTATGACAATGGACACCGCGGGCATGTTGAGACCAAATACCGTTGAGGGAGCTACAGCCAACCTCGTGGCATACCTGATCAACAAGCAACCACCACCCAAAGGGCCCATCGAGCAAGCTCATCGGGGTGCTCTGGAGAGCCTCGCAATTCTCAGAGATAAACTCTTTCCTCGAAAGGAAAATTCCACACATCAGGGCAGTGGCTCCAAGCATCATTCGAGAGATGCTCGAGATGACATTACTCAAAGTAGGATTGATAAAGCTCAGTGACGATGAGTGATACGTCTCCGACGTATCGATAATTTCTTATGTTCCATGCCACATTATTGATGATATCTACATGTTTTATGCATACTTTATGTCATATTTATGCGTTTTCCGGAACTAACCTATTGACGAGATGCCGAATGGCCGGTTCTTTGTTTTACTGCTGTTTTTGGTTTCAGAAATCCTAGTAAGGAAATATTCTCGGAATCGGACGAAATCAACGCCCGACATCTTAGAATCCCGGAAGCATCCGGAACACCGAGAGCCGCCGGAGAGGGGACACGGGCCCCCGGATGATAGGCCGGCGCGGCCCAGGGGTGGCCTGCGCCCCCCTGTGGTGACGTCGCCTCGTTGACCCTCCGACGCCGCCTCTTCGCCTATTTAAGCCCCCTCGACCTAAAACCTCGAGATGAAAAAGCCACGGTACGAGAAACCTTCCAGAGCCGCCGCCATCGCGAAGCCAAGATGCGGGGACGGGAGTCTACGTTCCGGCACACCGCCGGGATGGGGAAGTGCCCCCGGAAGGCTTCTCCATCGACACCGCTGCCATCTCCACCACCATCTTCATCAACGCTGATGTCTCCCATGAGGAGGGAGTAGTTCTCCATCGAGGCTCGGGGCTGTACCGGTAGCTATGTGGTTCATCTCTCTTCCCTATGTACTTCAATACAATAATCTCATGAGCTGCCTTAAATGATTGAGATTCATATGATGATGCTTGTAATCTAGATGTCATTATGCTAGTCAAGTGGATTTTACTTATGTGATCTCCGGAGACTCCTTGTCCCACGTGTGTAAAGGTGACAGTGTGTGCACCGTGTGGATCTCTTAGGCTATATTTCACAGAATACTTATTCATTGTTATGAATGGCATAGTGAAGTGCTTATTTATATCTCTTTATGATTGCAATGTGTTTTGTATCACAATTTATCTGTGTGCTACTCTAGTGATGTTATTAAAGTAGTTTATTCCTCCTGCACGGTGTAATGGTGACAGTGTGTGCATCGTGTAGTACTTGGCGTAGGCTATGATTGTGATCTCTTGTAGATTATGAAGTTAACTATTACTATGATGGTATTGATGTGATCTATTCCTCCTTTCGTAGCGTGAAGGTGACAGTGTGCATGCTATGTTAGTACTTGGTTTGGTTGTGTTGATCTGTCATGCACTCTAAGGTTATTTAAACATGAATATCAAATATTGTGGAGCTTGTTAACTCCGGCATTGAGGGTTCATGTAATCCTACACAGTTAGTGGTGTTCATCATCCAACAAGACAGTGTAGAGTCTAGCATCTATCTATTTATTCTGTTATGTGATCAATGTTGAGAGTGTCCACTAGTGAAAGTATGATCCCTAGGCCTTGTTCCTAAATACTGCTATCGTCTGCTTGTTTCTTGTTTTCTTGCGTTTCTACTTGCTGCAATATTACCACCATCAATCGCACGCCTGGCAAGCACTTTTACAGCGCCGTTACTACTTGCTCATACTTATTCATACCACTTGTATTTCACTATCTCTTCGCCGAACTAGTGCACCTATTAGGTGTGTTGGGGACACAAGAGACTTCTTGCTTTGTGGTTGCGGGGTTGCATGAGAGGGATATCTTTGACCTCTTCCTCCCTGAGATCGATAAACCTTGGGTTATCCACTTAAGGGAAACTTGCTGCTGTTCTACAAACCTCTGCTCTTGGAGGCCCAACACTGTCTACAATAATAGAAGCTCCAGTAGACATCAAGCACTCATACTCCGGTCCCAGGTAAAGTACTTTTCTGGCGCCGTTGTGTGTGTGCTCGAAGCTATTTCCTTTAGATCCTGCAATTGCATTTTTTTTGTTTCTTGTTTACACTAGTTTGGCATAATGGACAACAATGAGCTTCTTATTCTATTTCCTGATTTAAGACATGGATGGTTTGATTCGAAAATTAAAAAACCCATGGAACATATTAGTATGAACACTTTGAACACTATTGTTGCTAATGATATGGAAAATTCTAAGCTTGGGGAAGCTGGCTTTGATGAGCATGATATTTTTAGTCCCCCGAGCATGGAGGAGAAAATTTACTTTGATGATACTTTGCCTCCTATTTATGATGATTATAATGATAGTAGTCTTTTGGTTCCGCCTGTTATGGAGGATAAATTTGATTATGATTACAATATGCCTCCTATATATGATGATGAGAATAATAATGATAGCTACTTTGTTGAATTTGCTCCCACTATTACTAATAAAATTGATTATGCTTATGTGGAGTGTAATAATTTTATGCATATAGCTCATGATAAGAATGTTACATTTGATAGTTATATTGTTGAGTTTGCTCATGATGCTACTGAGAGTTATTATGAGAGAGGACAATATGGTTGTAGAAATTTTCATGTTACTAAAACACCTCTCTATGTGCTGAAATTTTTGAAGCTACACTTGTTCTATCTTCCTATGCTTGTTACTTTGCTCTTCATGAACTTGTTTATTTACAAGATTCCTTTTCATAGGAAGCATGTTAGGCTTAAATGTGTTTTGAATTTGCCTCTTGATGCTCTCTTTTGCTTCAAATACTATTTCTTGCGAGTGCATCATTAAAGCTAGCTGAGCCCATCTTAATGGCTATAAAGAAAGAACTTCTTGGGAGATAACCCATGTGTTTATTTTGCTACAGTACTTTGTTTTATATTTGAGTCTTGGAAGTTGTTACTACTGTAGCAACCTCTCCTTGTCTTAGTTTTGTTGAATTTTTGTGCCAAGTAAAGTCTTTGATAGTAAGGTTCATACTAGATTTGGATTACTGCGCAAAAACAGATTTCTTTGCTGTCACGAATCTGGGCCAAATTCTCTGTAGGTAACTCAGAAAATTATGCCAATTTACGTGAGTGATCCTCAGATATGTACGCAACTTTCATTCAATTTGAGTATTTTCATTTGAGCAAGTCTGGTGCCTCTTAGAAATTCGTCTTTACGGACTGTTCTGTTTTGACAGATTCTGCCTTTTATTTCGCATTGCCCCTTTTGCTGTGTTGGATGGATTTCTTTGTTCCATTAACTTTCAGAAGTTTTGGGCAATGTCCAGAAGTGTTAAGAATGATTGTGTCACCTCTGAACATGTGAATTTTTATCATGCACTAACTCTCTAATGAGTTGTTTTGAGTTTGGTGTGGAGGAAGTTTTCAAGGGTCAAGAGAGGAGGATGATATACTACGATCAAGAAGGGTGAAAAGTCTAAGCTTGGGGATGCCCCGGTGGTTCATCCCTGCATATTTCAAGAAGACTCAAGCATCTAAGCTTGGGGATGCCCAAGGCATCCCCTTCTTCATCGACAAATTATCAGGTTCCTTTTCTTGAAACTATATTTTTATTCGGCCACATCTTATGTACTTTACTTGGAGCGTCTGTTTGCTTTCGTTTTTTGTTTTTGTTTGAATAAATGCTTGTGTGGGAGAGAGACACGCTCCGCTGGTTCATATGAACACATGTGTTCTTAGCTTTTAATTTTCATGGCGAAGGTTGAAACTGCTTCGTTAATTGTTATATGGTTGGAAACGGAAAATGCTACATGTAGTAATTGGTATGATGTCTTGAATAATTGTGATACTTGGCAATTGTTGTGCTCATGTTTAAGCTCTTGCATCATATACTTTGCACCTATTAATGAAGAAATACATAGAGCTTGCTAAAATTTGGTTTGCATAATTGGTCTCTCTAAGGTCTAGATAATTTCTAGTATTGAGTTTGAACAACAAGGAAGACGGTGTAGAGTCTTATAATGTTTACAATATGTCTTTTATGTGAGTTTTGCTGCACCGGTTCATCCTTGTGTTTGTTTCAAATAAACCTTGCTAGCCTAAAACCTTGTATCGAGAGGGAATACTTCTCATGCATCCAAAATCCTTGAGCCAACCACTATGCCATTTGTGTCCACCATACCTACCTACTACATGGTATTTCTCCGCCATTCCAAAGTAAATTGCTTGAGTGCTACCTTTAAAATTTCCATTCTTTACCTTTACAATATATAGCTCATGGGACAAATAGCTTAAAAACTATTGTGGTATTGAATATGTACTTATGCACTTTATCTCTTATTAAGTTGCTTGTTGAGCGATAACCATGTTCCGGGGACGCCATCAACTACTCTTTGTTGAATATCATGTGAGTTGCTATGCATGTTCGTCTTGTCTAAAGTAAGGGAGATTTACCACTAAAATGGTTAGAGCATGCATAATGTTAGAGAAGAACATTGGGCCGCTAACTAAAGCCATGATCCATGGTGGAAGTTTCAGTTTTGGACAAATATCCTCAAATCTCATATGAGAAAATTAATTGTTGCTACATGCTTATGCATAAAAGAGGAGTCCATTATCTGTTGTCTATGTTGTCCCGGTATGGATGTCTAAGTTGAGAATAATCAATAGCGAGAAATCCAATGCGAGCTTTCTCCTTAGACCTTTGTACAGGCGGCATAGAGGTACCCCTTTGTGACACTTGGTTAAAACATGTGCATTGCGATGATAATCCGGTAATCCAAGCTAATTAGGACAAGGTGCGGGCACTATTAGTATACTATGCATGAGGCTTGCAACTTGTAGGATATAATTTACATAACACATATGCTTTATTACTACCGTTGACAAAATTGTTTCTTGTTTTCAAAATCAAAGCTCTAGCACAAATATAGCAATCAATGCTTCCCTCTGCGAAGGGCCATTCTTTTACTTTTATGTTGAGTCAGTTCACCTATTTCTCTCCATCTCAAGAAGCAAACACTTGTGTGAACTGTGCATTGATTCCTACATACTTGCATATTGCATTTGTTATATTACTCTATGTTGACAATATCCATGAGATATACATGTTACAAGTTGAAAGCAACCGCTGAAACTTCATCTTCCTTTATGTTGCTTCAAATACCTCTACTTTGAATTATTGCTTTATGAGTTAACTCTTATGCAAGACTTATTGATGCTTGTCTTTGAAGTACTATTCATGAAAAGTCTTTGCTTTATGATTCAATTGTTTACTCATGTCATTTACATTGTTTGGATCGCTGCATTCATTACATATGCTTACAATAGTATGATCAAGGTTATGATGGCATGTCACTCCGAAATTATCTTTGTTATCGTTTACTGCTCGGGACGAGCAGAAACTAAGCTTGGGGATGCTGATACGTCTCCGACGTATCGATAATTTCTTATGTTCCATGCCACATTATTGATGATATCTACATGTTTTATGCACACTTTATGTCATATTTATGCGTTTTCCGGAACTAACCTATTGACGAGATGCCGAAGGGCCAGCTTCTGTTTTCTCGCTGTTTTTGGTTTCAGAAATCCTAGTAAGGAAATATTCTCGGAATCGGACGAAATCAACGCCGAAGATCTTAGAATCCCCGGAAGCATCCGGAACACCCGAGAGTCGCCGGAGGGGGCCACAGGGCCCCGCGACCATAGGCCGGCGCGGCCCGGGGGTGGCCGCGCCCCCTATGGTGTCGTCGCCTCGTTGACCCTCCGACTCCGACTCTCCGCCTATTTAATCGTCCCCGACCTAAAAACCTCGACCGGTTCGACGAAACCGGAGAAAACCATCCAGAGCCGCCGCCATCGCGAAACTCCAATTCGGGGACAGAAGTCTCTGTTCGGCACGCCGCCGGGACGGGGAATTGCCCCGAAGCCATCTCCACCGCCGTCTCCACCGCCATCTTCACCGCCATCGCTGCCTCCATGATGAGGAGGGAGTAATTCACCCCCGGGGCTGAGGGCTCCGCTGTAGCTATGTGGTTCATCTCTCTCTCTTTGTGATCAAGTTGAATATCATCTATGTGCTACTCTAGTGATGTTATTAAAGTAGTCTATTCCTCCTCGCACGGTGTAATGTTGGCAGTGTGTGCATCGTGTAGTACTTGGCGTATGCTATGATTGTGATCTCTTGTAGATTATGAAGTTAACTATTACTATGATGGTATTGATGCGATCTATTCCTCCTTTCATAGTGTGATGGTAGAAGTGTGCATGCTATGTTAGTACTTGGTTTGGTTGTGTTGATCTATCTTGCACTCTAAGGTTATTTAAATATGAACATTGAATATTGTGGAGCTTGTTAACTCCGGCATTGAGGGTTCGTGTAATCCTACACAATGGTGTTCATCATCCAACAAGAGGGTGTAGAGTAGTCCTATTATGTGATCATTGTTGAGAGTGTCCACTAGTGAAAGCAGGATCCCTGGGCCTTGCTTCCAAGCATCGAATCTCCGTTTGTTTACTGTTTTGTTGAATGTTTACTCGCTGCCATATTTCATTCAGATTGCTATTATCACTCATACTCATCCATATTACTTGTATCTCACTATCTCTTCGCCGAACTAGTGCACCTATACATCTGACAAGTGTATTAGGTGTGTTGGGGACACAAGAGACTTCTTGCTTTGTGGTTGCGGTGGTTGCTTGAGAGGGATATCTTTGACCTCTTCCTCCCCGAGATCGATAAACCTTGGGTGATCCACTTAAGGGAAACTTGCTCGTTGTTCTACAAACCTCTGCTCTTGGAGGCCCAACACTTGTCTACAAGAATAGAAGCTCCCGTAGACATCGGGGATGCTGATACGTCTCCGACGTATCGATAATTTCTTATGTTCCATGCCACATTATTGATGATATCTACATGTTTTATGCATACTTTATGTCATATTTATGCGTTTTCCGGAACTAACCTATTGACGAGATGCCGAAGGGCCGGTTCTTGATTGCACGTTGTTTTGGTTTCGAAAATCCTAGTAAGGAAATATTCTCGGAATCGGACGAAATCAACGCCCAGCATCTTAGAATCCCCGGAAGCATCCAGAACACCCGAGAGCCGCCAGAGAGGGGACACAGGCCCCCCAGGTGATAGGCCGGCGCGGCCCAGGGATGGCCCGCGCCCCCCCTGTGGTGACGTCGCCTCGTTGACCCTCCGACGCCGCATCTTCGCCTGTTTAAGCCCCCTCGACCTAAAACCTCGAGACGAAAAAGCCACGGTACAAGAAACCTTCCAGAGCCGCCGCCATCGCGAAGCCAAGATCTGGGGGACAGGAGTCTCTGTTCCGGCACGCCGCCGGGACGGGGAAGTGCCCCCGGAAGGCTTCTCCATCGACACCGCTGCCATCTCCACCGCCATCTTCATCAACGCTGTTGTCTCCCCTGAGTAGGGAGTAGTTCTCCATCGAGGCTCGGGGCTGTACCGGTAGCTATGTGGTTCATCTCTTTTCCCTATGTACTTCAATACAATAATCTCATGAGCTGCCTTACATGATTGAGATTCATATGATGATTCTTGTAATCTAGATGTCATTATGCTAGTCAAGTGGATTTTACTTATGTGATCTCCGGAGACTCCTTGTCCCACGTGTGTAAAGGTGACAGTGTGTGCACCGTGTGGGTCTCTTAGGCTATATTTCACAGAATACTTATTCACTGTTATGAATGGCATAGTGAAGTGCTTATTTATATCTCTTTATGATTGCAATGTGTTTTGTATCACAATTTATCCGTATTGCTACTCTAGTGATGTTATTAAAGTAGTTTATTCCTCCTGCACGGTGTAATGGTGACAGGTGTGTGCATCGTGTTAGTACTTGGCGTAGGCTATGATTGTGATCTCTTGTAGATTATGAAGTTAACTATTACTATGATGGTATTGATGTGATCTATTCCTCCTTTCGTAGAGTGAAGGTGACAGTGTGCATGCTATGTTAGTACTTGGTTTGGTTGTGTTGATCTGTCATGCACTCTAAGGTTATTTAAACATGAATATCGAATATTGTGGAGCTTGTTAACTCCGGCATTGAGGGTTCGTGTAATCCTACACAGTTAGTGGTGTTCATCATCCAACAAGAGAGTGTAGAGTCTAGCATCTATCTATTTATTCTGTTATGTGATCAATGTTGAGAGTGTCCACTAGTGAAAGTATGATCCCTAGGCCTTGTTCCTAAATATCGCTTATCGCTGCTTGTTTCTTGTTTTTACTACGTTTCTTCGCTGCAATATTACCACCATCAGCATGCCACGCGCAAGCACTTTTCACGCACCGTTACTACTGCTCATACTTCATTCATACCACCTGTATTTCACTATCTCTTCGCCGAACTAGTGCACCTATTAGGTGTGTTGGGGACACAAGAGACTTCTTGCTTTGTGGTTGCGGGGTTGCATGAGAGGGATATCTTTGATCTCTTCCTCCTCGAGATCGATAAACCTTGT